>NC_053046.1:23602820-23620445 GCF_003473485.1 Medicago truncatula | reverse complement strand
TGCAGTAACTGAAGCCCAGAATGATGAAGATATTCATGTCATGGCTGATCAAGACAATAAGAGCTTGATGATCAGCATGCCTCAAATGAACTTCCTCCAGATGGCCAGCTGTCAGTTGATCCCATGCCTTTGGCATCAGGATCTCTGCCCTCTGAGGAGGTACAGCTCATGGCCCAAAATGGTCAAAATGTTAACCCATCATCCTCCTCCATGGATTCTGTTGCAGGTGCTACCAACTTCTTGGTCTCTGACCTTCCTACTCCACCTTTCATTCCTTCATCCACTCCACCACCACCACAAATGAAGACCACCACAAGAAGCAAACTTCTAAACATGGCTGCTTTATTTGACTCTCTCAACACCTTTGTGTCTGCAAACAGAGTGCAAGCTGTAGCCTCTGGTCCTGCTGAACCTGCTAAGCTTTCAAGAGCAGAGAAGATAGCCTCAAGGGCACTTAGAGTCTCCACCAAGACCCACAAAATTGCTTGTGTGCTGGCTGACTGGACTGTCAAAGTCCATGCTCCTGGTTTGGCCATTCCACCTCCAGTATTTGATGACCCCTCCATCTTTGAAGCAGAACCCTCTTCTGATTCTGGAGACTCCACTCCATGAATCTTTTCAGAAATCCTCCCTATCCTTTTGCAGATGACAAAAGGGGGAAGCTTAGGATTCAAAGTCTTTAAGTTTTTTTTTAGTTATAGGCCCTAAGTAGGTCTAGGTGATCAATTGATATTGGAATTTATAAATTCCATCTTTTGCTTTTCTTGATCACATGCACTTTGATTTTCTTTTTTGTTTTTGAACCATCTTTTCATGTAATGTACTTCATGTTATATCAAATGAATGAATATTGAATTTGGTTCAGTCTTGCATATTTTTACTTTATGCAAAAGATTATGAAATGAGGGGGAGCTTTTAAAGTTCTTAAAAACTCTGCATAATGGATTATAAAAATGAGGGGGAGCATTAAAATAAATTTTTTAGCTCTGTTATATAATCAAAATCCTTAATCCTAAATCATAAGTTTATCATCTTCAAAAAGGGGGAGATTGTTGAGGCAAAATCCCTAATTAATTTTAAAGATAATAAACAAATATGATTAAAGAATTAATGGACTTTGATTAATTCCTTGGTATTTAACTTGTGCTCTTGAGTGTTTTCACTAAGACAGGAACAAGGTTTGAATCATACCAAGATGCATAAATCAAAGGACATTGAATCCATGAACTAATTCTAAAGTTCAGAAAGTTAGTTCAGAATGTTGATCAGAAAGTTGATCAGAACGTTCCGATGAGAGCTCAGAAGCAACCCTGTTCAGAAGCAACCTTGCTCAGAAGCAACCCTGTTCAGAAGCAACCTTGCTCAGAAGCAACCCTGTTCAGAAGCAATCTTGTTCAGAAGCAACCCGTTCAGAAGCAACCCAGTTCAGAAGGTTGTTCAGAACCCAGTTCAGAAGGTTGTTCAGAAGCAACCAGTTCAGAAGCAACCTAGTTCAGAAGGTTGTTCAGAAGCAACCTAGTTCAGAAGGTTGTTCTTATACAAGCCAAGAATCTCAAGAACTGTGATCAAGGTCATGCAAGGCACATGTGACATGAATATATGTCCAGGAAAGTACATTTGCATGGATCAATCAAGCAATAAAGGCATATACAAGAGTTATGTCAAAGAAGGCATTCAATGTTCATTTAAGACTATGAACATTGATGTACTAGGAATATTTCACAAAGGAATATCATCCTAGATGTTATCATCACTGCTCTTCATTATTGTTTCACTATTAGGATTTGATTACATCAAATGATAGTCTTACAATCATCCTAAGTGAAACAGATGGAACATTCTGATGATCAGAATGTTCAAGCTCAGCTCATGCTTACTTTATGAACAGTATAGTAGGTGAAAAGCAAAAAGCAAAAGCAAAGCAAATCTGTCATCTCCAACAAGAGATAGACACGTCTGAGAGTTGGTACTGATCAAGGACAACACAATCTCTCAAAGCATGGGCATGAAGATGCAGAATCCCACTAAATCCTCCTGCACCGGTTCCAAGACAAAATCTGGGAAAGGAACATTCTGATGTATGAAGAAAAGTCCATACATTGGTTATTGCCCAGAAATTCATATGAAAAGCATATGCATAACCCAGAACTTCATGTGTTCATTCATACATGATGAACCCAGATGAAGAACATGATGAACCCAGATGAAGATCATCATGAACACAACAACATTCTGATGTTCATCAGAGATCAGAATGTTTGCCCAGAATTTCAAGTTAAAGCTTGTGGGACCCAGGACACATGGCATAACACCATTGGACACCCTACAACGGCTATATGAGCCCAAAGACTCTATAAATAGAGGGCTTGGCCTTAGCAAAACATGCACCATTGCAAAGCATACAAGAAAACAACTCTGATTTTGTTTGAAGCTTTTGCAAACTGAAATTGATCAATCTCTAAGTCTTTCATCAACTTAGTGCAAATCAATACTCTTGTTATCTGTAGGATAACCTCTTCTTCTTCTTTCATTGTTTGTTTTACAAACACCCAACTTCCATACAAATTGTAACAAAGTCTCATCTAGCTTTTAGAGGTCCTAAAGTGTTAGGTTGAGCAAAGGTTGTAAAAGTCTAAGTGGTTAACTTAGCAAGAAGGTGCAAGCCTGCTGAGGCTTAGAGAATACAGGAGTGTAATTGTTCAGGTGAACAAGATTGTAAGGTGCAGGACTTGAGAGGTTATCTCAAGCATCTTAGTGGAAACTCTCACAGGATTGTGGGGAGTGGACTAGCCCACATTGGGTGAACCACTATAACTCTTTGTGTGTTCTTTCTTTCTTCTCTATACTCTTTTATTTACAGTATACACAACACACACTTACACTTATACTTTATTAAGCAATTTTGTTTATGAACTTCAGAACATTCTGAAGTCAGAAAGTTAACATAATTCCAAGTAAACAACTTGAGAATCACTTTTAAGTTTCAGGATAATTATTAAAGGGTCACAATTCAAACCCCCCCCTTCCTTGTGACTATTTTATCTACTTCATGCGTGTCTTGCAAAACTGCAATATCAATATAGTAGGTGTGTCGTTGTCATGGTTGCCAAAAAAGGTCACAATTTTGTCAGCATGCTCACCCCAAAGAGAGCAATGTAAGCGGTTGTTTCTGTAATAAAATATTACCAAAATATCAATTCAGGAACATAAGGTATATTAAAATCATATTACAACCAGGTACAAAGAAAGAGACAAATCTTACTCAAGATCTTTTAAAGTGAGATCAATAACCCTGCTTTTCCTTCCGTCCTTTTCAGTTTCCCTTATATCACCTCTTTCAATTACATGACCAATAACATTTGAAATTACGTATACAAAAGCAAAAACAAATGTATGAAATTCCTAAACGAATGCTTATAGGTAGAAATAATGTACAACACACATTCAGAATTGAAGTCTTACCCGTAGATACTTCATCGGCAGTTGAAGAGAGAATTTCATTGAATGGCTTGAACTCAAAAACGTTCATAGGATAGCAGGCAAGTGTACTTTGGTAAAAGTTGAATTGTGCATCATACTAAGCTTATGTTTGTGTGAAGTTACCTTATAAGGACTTTCATTAAAACCTACAATTGCATTTTCAAGCTGATATGTACCCCCTTCTTGAACCATGGACCTGAACTTTGCCACCAAATCTTTTCTAGCTGTGGCGTGAATACGTCCACCCTATTGACGACAACAACAACATTAAACAGCTGGTTAAATTACATAACTAAAAAACAACAATGACATTAGTTTAATTTTAAAGCTAAGAGTGCAAACATGCAGAAACCTTTTCATCGACCAGTAACATGTTCATGAAAATGATGCTAGCGGGGACCTTCTTCTCTCGAATCAACCAAATGTGAGCAACTCGCACACACATCTTGAGATTCTTTCTTCCTCCAGAAACAGCTGAGATTGGAGTGTATTTGGCAGACATCATTGGCTTGTTTTTTCCTTTCCAAGAGAGAGGATGCTTATTTAGATTGAGATGGTTTGGCTAATAGGTTATGATATATTTATAGGAAAAAGGTGGAATACGTGTGAGTATGATATGTCGGTTGAGCAATAAAGAGTATTAGTTATCAGGATAAGCACAAAATAGTGGAAAAAAAATTAGGAAATGACCAACATTTTAGGATAAAGATTAATATGAATAAAATGAAATTAATATTGTTGATGGGGCACTTTGTTTTACTTAAGAATTGGCATTTTTTTTTACTTAAGAATTACCATAGTTGATTCGCCAAAACATATTTTAGAGATGTGGATGAAATGTGTAGTAGTTACTTGAATGAGAGGAATTAGGATTTTTAGTTTGTTTCCACCCAAAACATATTTTAGAGATGTGGATGAAATCCCCTACTTATTTGAATGAGAGAAATAAATTTTAGTTTGTTTCCACCAAAAAGTTACTTTAGAGATGTGGATGAAATCTCTTAGTTACTTGAATGAGAAGAATTAGGATTTTTAGTTTGTTTCCACCGAAAACATATTTTAGAGATGTGGATGAAATCCCCTACTTATTTGAATGAGAGAAATAAGGATTTTAGTTTGTTTCCACCAAAAAGTTAGATTAGAGATGTGGATGAAATCTCTTAGTTACTTGAATGAGAGAAATTAGGATTAGGATTTAAGTTTGTTTCCACCCAAAACATATTTTAGAGATGTGGATGAAATCTTTAGTAGTTACTTGAATGAGAGGAATTAGGATTTTTAGTTTGTTTCCACACAAAACATATTTTAGAGATGTGGATGAAATCTTTAGTAGTTACTTGAATGAGAGGAATTATGATTTTTAGTTTGTTTCCACCCAAAACATATTTTAAAGATGTGGATGAAATCCCCTAATTATTTGAATGAGAGAAATAAAGATTTTAGTTTGTTTCCACCAAAAACTTAGTTTAGAGATGTGGATGAAATCTCTTAGTTACTTGAATGAGAGAAATTAGGATTAGGATTTTAGTTTGTTTCCACCCAAAACATATTTTAGAGATGTGGATAAAATCTTTAGTAGTTATTTGAATGAGATGAATTAGGATTTTTAGTTTGTTTCAACCCAAAACATATTTTAGAGATGTGGATGAAATCCCCTAATTATTTGAATGAGAGAAATAAGGATTTTAGTTTCTTTCCACCAAAAAGTTAGTTTAGAGATGTGGATGAAATCTCTTAGTTACTTGATTGAGAGAAATTAGGATTAGGATTTTAGTTTGTTTCCACCCAAAACATATTTTAGAGATTAGGATTAGTAATTGTTAGTAATAATGTTAAGAGGAGACGTTACACAGCTATGCTACTAAATTGATTCTAGTAATTGTTACTAATAATGTTACTAAAAGCCATGTTACTAAAATGCTTCAGTAACAGAGCCATGCTACTAAATTGATTCAGCAACACAAAAACAAACACAAATATATAAATCAAAAAGCAAAGCAAGCAAGGCTAAATTATTTATGAAATTCAAGGGACATTTGCTAAATTCAAAGACAAAAAAAATAGATGCTTCCAAAACTCTAAGAAACTAAAACTTAAAATTCAAATTGGAAAGGTCTTGCACAATTTATCTAAACATGGACTAATTGTAAATAACATCAAGGTAGATGGTATCATGTGACCCAACCATCGGAGCATCCCCTCTGATCTTCACACCTTCACGGAGCCTGCGAGCTTCCACAAACCTATTTCAACGCCGTCCTATCTTGAAATGTTCATAAGGAATAGTTGCAAAAGTTAGCTCACAAACGGAAAAGGAACAAAATAAGTTAAGGTGGACACGAAAAGTGTATCATACCATACAACCTTTTGTAACATCATACTCAGTTAATTTTTTTCGAAATCAAGAACCATGTCACTAATATTGTGACAATAAGCAAGAAGAGTGTTATTGGGGGAGATACTCATCGAAAGTTGCTTGCAAATTCATCTTGTCAAGAAGGAAATGCATAGGGGGATCAAAAACCGGGTAGGGGATATTCTTGTGAAACCTATCAGTCAAGTGTATATCAAACTGTCCGTCACCCACAAAAACCAAGGTAATCCGGGCACCAAGATCGATTCCGTAAAAGTCACGAATCGCTTTCCATCCCTTTGTGAGAAAAAAATGCTTCGTTTACTCTGTCAACCAATACTTCAAACTTGTTGGACTTAGGATCAGTCAATATTGCATAACGCCCAATTTGATCTCCGAAATCACCGCCAAACATGTTTGGCAAGCATACTGCACCCTAAAAAAATAACAAACAAAAACATCACACACGTTGATAAAATAGAATGCAAATAATTAAGAATAGATATATTTCGCAAAAAACACATACAACATCAATGTCATATTCAACGATATATGATATGTATTTCAGTCTGAGCTTGTTGATTGCTTTGTCAAGATCAGAAAAAGGGTTTTTCACCAACGGACCTACAAAAGATTAAAAGGGATTGAAAGAATGAATTATACTTTAAAACAGCGATAAATGTTTCTGGAAGCCATGTTGAAAAGAGATTTCGGTTTAGGAGAAATGATTAAAATATATTGGTGAGGGTTTGGAGGAGAGAAAGGTATAGTTTTAAAAAGAGATTTCGGTTTAGGAGAAAAGATTAAAATATATTGGTTAGGGTTTGGAGGAGGGGAATTAGGAAATTTGGTTTAGGAGGAGTGAAGTTAGATGGTTAGGGTTTGGAGGAGGAGAATTAGGAAATATGGTTAGGTTTTAAAGGAGGGAAAAGTTGCTAAAATATTAGGGTTAAAATATTAGGTTAAAATTAGGGCAACAAAGCTTTGTTTAGGAATAAGAAGAAGAAGATTGCTACAAAAGTTTGCACCAAGAAAATAATACGAAACTGGTATGTGGTGATAGAAAGAAAGAAAAAAAAAAAAAGAATAATGAAAAGGAGTTGTTATGCGATGACAAAAGGAAAAAAATAAGAAAAGGAACTGCTATGTGCTAACCGGAAAAATAAAATAAAGGAGTTGCCAATAATAAAAAAGTAAATGCTAAGGAACAGCCAATGTGTTAGTGGCTTAAAAAAAAGGCCTTACATATCTATTTTAGAAGTAAGAATATTTCAGCTAAAATGGTTGTGACTTAGTGGTAAAATTTATGAAGTGATGGCATATGGAACCTGGTTCAATTTCTTGCAAATCCATTTTTGGAGATCCATTTTTGGACATATTGCTATTTACACTGACGTCTTAGGCTTACACCCCCTGAACTACAGCGAATTGGGCCAAGCCCAACCTTCCTAATCAAACCCGGTTTCTCTCCTTTCATTCTCATTTCTCGACCTGAACGAAACTAAGCGCTCTCTTCTCTTCTCATTTCTCTCCACCTCAACCACCGCCGCCAACCACCGACATCGGCCCGTTTGACCAAAAGAAGTACGTTTTCTCTGTCTCCTCAACCACCTCTATCTTTCAGTTTTCTTTCAATTTATGGTTCTGCCTGTCTTCTATTTATATTATTCTTCATTATATGATGATTTGTGGACATGATTTCTGTTTTTCCCTCTTTCAGATTGTATGAATTTTTGTAACAATCCATTTTAAACTACTGTTGTTGTTGTTGATCTCTTGGCAAATTTCCATGGTATCATTGATTCGATTCGATTCATACTTGTAAGTGTAACCCATTCATTCTAATTTGCATTATTTTATGTCCATATATATATTACAGAAATATTCTCCTATATTATCTATGTCCATATGTTGTTATTCTTTTATGAGTTATATATAATAGACTTGCAAGTCAATACTTCTTTTGCCATGTCAATTCCATCTTATGCCTCCTGGACTGACTCCTGTGTTTGTAACAAATTGATTTTTCGATTTATGTTAAACTTAGAAAAGAGTCTAAAGTAACTTTATTTTATTTCGGTTTCTCTCACATAATGAAACAATCTTTATTTTATTTCAACTCACAATCCACTTCACATTGAACTTTGGAGAGTTAATAAGTTTGAAGTCCCAATTTTTCTTTGTATGATAAATATTTTTCATCGGTGCGAGATAGTGTGCATGTGAATTCTGGCTTAAAATCATTTTTATTCTTGTAGTTGATGAAGATGCACTGCCTTATTTGCAGCCATTGTTGATTAATAATTTTTTTCTCTACAACTCTTGACCAAACCCTATAAGTAACTTTTACAAAATAACCATACTTTCTTTATCTACTCAGCTTTCTCTATCTTTATATCCGAATATAATCTTGAAAAGCATATATTGGAAAAATGGGTCATATCTTTTGAAGGAGTTTTCCAAGCAAATTCATCCTTGTTTCACCACTAAAGCATCATATTCTTCATACTCTCCTTCTGTACGAAATACATTAAGGCTTGTACAAAACTTTGTAAAAATGTAAATCCAAGTTATTTTCCCTTTTCTCTATGTCTATTTTTTGTCTTTAGTCATTTTCTGAATTATTTTATCTCCAAAAAACATAAACTCTCCCTAGCCGCAAACCCTAGACGCCGGACTCCTTCATGGCCTCCTTTTTTCGTTCCAAAGCTTATTTTGAATGTGAGATTAGCGCCATCTTCCTCGTTTCTTTGCGATCTATATTTCTACCCGATTATGCGAAACATAATACTTTTGGTTCAATTTTGTATAAAATTAGACTATGAATTTAAAATAGAACATTATATTGTTTGAAAAGTTATTTATTCATTATCCTGTTTTTGTGTGCTTAATTTCAGGCAGCAAAGGTTCCCATGAGAGATATGTTCGATGATAAATTGCTTTCAAAAGTACAATCTCAACTGGTATATTCCTCCTTCCTATAGCGCCTATCAAAAAATTATTTAATACAGAAGCAATTGCAGCTTATCTCTAACCACATCATTTGGATTTTGCAGGAGAAGATGGTGGCCAACACGTATCACTAAAGAAGCTTATGGGTCATATATATTGGCATATAATGCACATTCTGTGAAGGGAATATTCAATGCTCACTGCCTTCATTTAAATTTTTAATAGGTATAACTTCATTTCATGCTTTGTGCTATTACAATTTTAAATTTTTAATTCCATAACTTTATGACTTTCCTGTTGGCAGGTTCGGTTATTCAATAGGTCTTGTATAAGTGTGAATGGACTTGACGATAATTCGATTACTCCATCGGAAAATTTACCAATTCCACACTCTACCAGAGTCAAGAAGTTGGCGGTAAGTTATGGAAACCCCAATGTGGTATGGAGTGGCAGTGAAGATGGAACCTTAAGACACCATGATTTCTGGGAAGATACGTCTTGTTCTTCTCATCTTCTGCAGGATCATCACACCAAGAGTCTCACAATGTTCTGGTAAGTGGTTTAATTCATTTGTAGCGATTCTCAATTATCAGTTTTGATATCCACCAAACAACTGAGAAATTACTGCAGTTGGGTAAAATTTTGAAATTTTCCTTTATCTTCATGGTTATATGCACGATTACTGAAATATATTGTCTGTGTGTAGGTGATTGTGGAGAAAGCTTGAAGAAATGACATTGCTAAGAAGTAGTAAGTGGTTATCTTTTGTTATTCTGTTTGTTTTAGTTATTTCTAAGGCCCGAGAAGATTATTTTGCTACCTGATTTTTTTTGTGTGGTCCCTGATGCTTTTGTGAAGATTATTTTGCTACCTGATTTTTTGTTGAGTGGTCCCTGATTTTGTTTTAGTTGTTTCCAATAGTTGTATTGTTTGTTACATTAATTGTGTTGTACAATTGGCTGGCATTTGATTCTTTAGTCATCCAAATAATATAACTTTGCAAAACAAACTTAGGTGAAAATTGCAGTGTTCTATTACTCAGTTTTGTTTTATATTATATTTTTTTTATAGATGACTAATCTGGTTGCTCTCTTTGCCACATACTTCTTGAAATTTTAGCTGATCCCAATTGAATTTTGTGAATTTGAAGTGCTTTGACCGCATTGATTTATTATCGAAGAATATGATTATGAATCACTGAGATGAAATAGAATGTAGAAATTTTGAGTAGGTGATGAAGAGATACAACATTATTTATAATCAATGTTGATTTAATATATTTTTTCTCAACTCTTGTCCAAACCCTGTAAAGTAACTTCTCAACTTTTAAAATGAATAATATGATATTTTGCTTAAAAAAAATCTTTCTTTTTGCTCAGATTGCATAAAAACACATAAAAAGTCACAACTTTTCTTTACTCTCTTAAATACATTTGTCTCCTACAATTGATGAATAAAGACTCCATGTAGTGTATCTAGTAATTTAAAATTTTAAAACCTTGATTAATTCAGGTCCATTGGGTGATACAAAATCACGGGTAGGTTCTGATATATGCAGCTATAAAGGATTCTACTGAAAAAATCCATCAGGTGATTTCAATTGTTTCCAACTAAATACTCCCAACCATAATGGTTTTATTGATAAACTGCCTGATATTACTCTTATCAATGCAAATACCAACAATTTCATCACATCTCAAATCACTAAACTTCCTTATCACCCTTAGATCTTGCACTAAACTGCCTGATTACTTCAATGCTTATTTCAATTAATATGATTTTGTTTCAGTGCTGCCTATCACCCCTAGATTCTGCACTTTAGAAAAAAATATTTACTTGTCTAATTTTTTTTTTTCCCTTTGTAAATCATGTATTTATGTATTAATTCTTATTCTGCTCTTTAGCTTATGGTGCAAGAAAGCAAGTTGCTCAAATTGTGCAAAAACGGAAAATAACTGTTAAGATGCCCATCCTTAACCATAATATGTTTTTGTTTGCTTGTTTGTTAGCAATGGAGCTGATTTTGATTTTGTGGAGCTAAAGAAGCAATAGTTCTAAAAGGAGTTATGAGTAGGCATGATGAAACAAAAACATGTAAGTATTCCATTTCTATCTAATACCTATTTTTCTCTTTTAAGATATGAAAAATAAGTGTTTGAATATGTCTAAAGAATGCATATGGGTTAGTACCAATTTAAATACGATGATGATCCTAAGTTTATAAACATGAGAAACCGAAATCCAACTTCAATATTTTACTTAATGGTCATGATAGGATTGTTTCCACACAGTTTGGCATCTTTTTGGCTCAGATTGCATAACAAAAATTAATAATCCAAACTTTTCTTTGTAATATAACTATTGGAAACATATTGGAATGTCTTCTTGGAATGTCTTCTCAAGCTTATCTATGCCATCTCGTTTTGCTAGGAAGATCACCAATCCGCGTTGTGTGTGTGGCAGGAGGATATGGTCTCAGCCAGCTCATTGTGTTTGTTCTAAATTGTAAGTACCATACAATATTTTAACAGTCATTAGCTTTAGTAGCATCTATTTGATTCAAAAGATGTGATTTTTTGCTTTGTTTGGGATTATTTGTTTACTCACATAGTCTACATGTTAAAACTATCCTAAAGTTTTTTCACATCTCAAAGTTTGGGTTTAATATGGTGACCAACCCATTTGTATGGTTTTTCTTGGTTCAACCCTTCTGTCTGAACCGTTTTTTCCTTTCAGATATCTATGATCTTTTACATTTCTTAGCATCTTAAAAGTAACCATTTTCGATTTCAAACCCTTTTAGGCTTAAAACAGTATACTTCTCTATTTTGCATTAATATGTGTATCTAAGTTTTACATGATTTAGGTAGAAATTATTTTTTGGACGTGAACAAAATTTTGAAGACAAAAGTGGAACTTATCAGTAACTTGATATACTTTTAGATTTGTTTTGATATATGGTCCATCGTAAATGGAACTTGTGATTAACATGATATGCATTTAGATTTGTTTCGATATATGGTCTGTCAGTATTGTGGAGCTTTCATCAAATTTTTCTTTTTAAAAGTCTTGTTAGTGCTTTGCTTTGCTATTGGCTTTCTGCTGCTTCTCTCACACATTTGTTTTTCCTAACGTGTTTTTAGATTTTCCAACTTTCCCTTCACTTTAAGTTTAAGTTTATAACACAATAAATAGATATTCATAGTTAAACTTTAGGCTTCTTTATAGCTTGCTAGCTTGTGGCTGCACAGGCTTTATAAGGGGAAGCATTATAATATATGAGGAAGGTAAATGTAGGATAGATAATCAAGTAAAGGACAAACTAAGACAAATAAAATTTTAAACTTTCCCTCTCTCATTGAACAGTTAAAACATGTGAGATAGACCAAATAGGTTTTGAAAATTCAAGCAATCCACCAAGCCACACACTGATTTACTATTTACGTGGTTTTCATTTTCATTTTCATTGTCTGTTTTATTTCATGTTTATTTCCTTGAAAATATCACCGGACTGTGCTTTTACATTTTTTGTTTCAAATCACAATGAATGAATGAATGAATGAATGCATTATTTGGAGAAAAAGCATTCCTTGCATACAGCCTTACTAAAATTCTACATTCCCTATGTAAACCCTCATCACCCACTTGTAATCACTATCACAAATCTGTACATATATAATAGTGTGAAAATGATTAGTGACTGAGATTTGGTCAAATCTTCTAATGTTTATAGTCACTGATGATTTTTATACACTGTTTTTGTTTCAAATCTTCTTTTGTTTCTATATTTATAGTCATTGACTATTCTCCAAATGTTATTGTCCTCAATGTAGGTCTCCAAATCCAACCAAAAGCAGCAGAAATGCTGGCGAAGGGCAATCCAGCTGCATAAGTAAATGTAAGTGGTAAGAATCCTATTTGTTATATCATGTAAAAGAATATTTTGCATATGTTACTTAAGAGCCTGTTTGAAACACTTCTCAAAAACTCTTTTTCAGTTTTTTAAAAACTTGAAAATTAAAAACTTTTTTGCTAAACTATTTTTTAAAATTACAGTTTTCAAAACTGTTTTGAATTTTTTTGTTTTGGGGACTAAAACTAAAACATGTAAAAGGATAACTATTGTGAGAAGAGGACTTGTATATTTCAAAAACTGAAAACAAAAACTATTTCAAACAGGCCCTTAATCTCTCACCTATTCCTTGATGTTTCTCTTTTGTCACCTTCTCTCTCTTGTGCTGGCTTTTCTAATAATTCCATCCTCTTCAAAATATTCTTGGTAAGAAAGAAAAAAGTAAACATGAGAATTCCATATAAAAAACATTAGAAACAAAAACAGTGTGCATATGTGATGTTTTTTTCTTCTTTTTTCTGAGTAATAAACTATGAAGCACGGATACGGACACCGGAGATGACACGGACACTGACACGCCGACACAACTAATAATTTGAGAAAATCACATAATTCAGTGCAATTACAAGGGTCGGTGTCGGTGTCGGACACGACACGCGTCTGACACTAGGACACACCTAATCCAAGGAGTGTCCGTGCTTCATTGGTAATAAATAATCAAAGACCTTTTGGATGCTTTTGCTTGATTACTCAATTAAAATAATTACCTTGAAGCATGTATTGAAATCTTTAGTTTTATTAGAACTCATTTAGAAAGTATAAATTATCGGATACTTTTGATGTGTTTCATTGTTCTTGTGTTGACAGCTGCAACCATGGATTAGACACAAAAATATATGCAGCAATAGAAATTATTAAACAAAAGCATGTAAGTTTTCCTTTTCTATCTAATAGTGCACTGAGAAGTATTATACGTGTGCATTGAGGTTAAGGGGGATGTATTGGATTAGGATTCTATGAGATTTTAAAAGACTTTTTAATTATGAAAAAGTCTTGTGGTATTCAATCAAGACTCTTTGTCATTTTAAAAAAGTATTGAGGTATTCAATCAAGACTTTTCATCACTTAAAAAAAGTCTTGTGGTATTCAAAATCATTCAAATTTCAAAAGATTGTTTAATAAATTGGATTTTGATGGATTTTGTAGTGGGATTTTAATAAGAAAAAGTCTTTCATGAAAAGATGAGATTTCTTGAGATTGTTTTTCTTTTAAAAGTTACTATCTCTTTCTTCTCATTTCTCTCTCTCTCTCTCTCTCTCTCTCTCTCTCTCTCTCTCTCTCTCTCTCTCTCTCTCTCCCTCCCCCTCCGTATTCTCTCCTTTCTCTCTTCGTTTCTCTATCTCTCCATTCTCTCTCTCTCATCTCTCATCCGCCCTCTCTCCCTATCTCATAAAAAAATAAAAAATTGTATTGAGAATATTATGATAGAGAGTATGACGTAATCAATGTTTCGTAAATCGAGTGTTAACTCTGAGGTAAACTCGGTTTCTGGTAAAATCGAAAGGTTTAACGAGTTTGACTGAGTTAACACTTGGTAAACTCGGGTAAACTCAACCGATTTGTAATGGCTGACACAATATATTTTTTTTGAAAGATTTGTAAGTGTTGATTTTAAATATGTACAATTGAATTTTGTGGGAATAACATTTTTAACAAATAAAAAATGTGTATTGAGAATAATGTGTTAGAGTGTTTTTTAGTCCCTTAAAATCTTATAAAATCCATAAAATTCTTAAAATTTGAAAATCAATAGTAAAATATTTTTTTATTGGTTTTATTTTTCTTTATTCAGACGCTAGAATTTATTTGTTCATTATTTCTATCATTCACGCTTGTAAGTATGTTCTTTTTCCCCTAAAATTCATTTAATTCTTTGAAATTTTAAAATAACATAAAATCCTTTGAAATTTTTAAAAGTCAGTGTGATAAATCCTTTAAAATCTTGAGTGTATAAAGTCTTTTACATAAAAAGTCTTTTAAAATCTCACAGAATCAATACAATCTCACACGGTCTTTAAAAATCTTATAAGACTTTTTTTATTAAAATAGTCTTTTAAAATCCTAATTCAATACTCCCCCTAAATATAATTGTTCTTCACTTGGACGTATTATACCTGTGCAGTTAAGAAATCAAATGTGAAAAGAACATTAAAATTGACTGCTAGTTAAGAACATAATATAGTTAATGTGTAGTGTACTTTAATTAAATGGACGGTGGTGCTAAAACTTCAAAAGAAACACATGCTTAATAAAAGATTGGCCGGTTCTCCAATTTTTTTACCCAAAATGAATTCATCACATAGTTTTTATCTTTGGCTTGGATTTTATCGAAATAAACTGCTGACTTTGATAAAAGAAAATGTGGTTATTAAAAGCCTAGTTGTCATGGAAATGTTTGAATAGCACCTATAAATTAAGTTGCTATTGTAAAGCTAGAAATATATTTGAAGACCTCTCTCTTTTCAGGAAAGCGTCCAAGGTAAGGGCACTTCCCCATACTTGCTAATGTAAACTATTTCGAAGTTACTTTATTATTATAAAGTACACATAAAAGTTTATAATTTATAATAAAAATAAGGAGTTTTATAGAATTGATATATAAGTAATAGAGTTTTATCTCTAAAAAAGATAAGCTGCATAAATTGAACTGTTCATTAAAATAAATAGTTTTCAACGGCATGTATGATCGATTCATTTAGCAATCACATTGCATTTTTTGCTTAAGATGCATGTATGATGAAGTTGCTAGCTTTTCCTTATTCTAGTTTTGCATGAGAAATCTCCAAGAATAATTCCATATTCGTAGTCTTTGTATTGGCAGCAAAAGAAAGAATTAAAAGAACAACTTTTAAAAATATATCCTTTTACTCGTCTGGTTACAACATAGAGAGAGTAAACTAAAAAAATATACTCCTAATTGCCAAATCCACCAACCAAAACTTAGAATTAAAAACCACCGTGTTTCTCTTGGAGAAGGTACAATATATACTATGAAATCCATAGATTACTAAACTAATTCTTTTATTGCAATGAATTATGTACGTTAGAAATTCACAGAGTCTAGCAATGAATTATGTACTTTATAAAGGAGTGATTTAAAGTATATAGATTATGAATGATTAAAATATGAAGCAATGGTTTGAGGGAGAGACACATAAGCAAAGTAGGAGAATGCTTAAGATTAAAAATAGGGTATTGGTGAGCTGACACATAAGCAAATTGCACCTTAGAATACATGTAGATAGAGATAGAGATAGAGATTGCCTGAATGGCTTACCCATTATTGTCATAAGTTTTTTTCCATTTCCTACCATTTATGCATAATTTTGTTGTCTCTTATTTTTCCTATCAAAACTCTTTTTTTTTTTTTTCCATTTTTTTTTTTTTTGCAATTCAGCCAACTAGTACTAATTGTTTTCTGAAACAACAGTTGAGAAAATGGCACAAAATGCAAGAATGGCTGCGGAAGCTTATCGCACTGCAAATCCACATTTTATATCAAAAGTCACTAGGGGAAATAATGCGGTGATGGTTTTATTTTGTTGTTTTTATTTAAATCAAATATTAAATTATTTATGTTGCCTAATTGATCTCTGGTCTATTTTGTAGTTTATTGATTCTACTTTTGCTTCACGCCATCTGAATGAAAATGTTTCTATACTGCTCCGAAATTCTGATGGACAAGAGTGGGAAGATTCTGCGGAAATGTTTCGTAAGGATTCACATCAAATGAAATTCAAAAAATTTCATATATTCAAAAATGATAACTATCTGTGTCAAGAAGATTACTGTGCATTTGAACTGATCCAGATAAATCCAGTGGTTCTAAATGTCATAATGTTTCGTGTGAATGACTATGAAAATTAACAAATTATAAATTTTTGAATCGTACGAACGAGATATGAACTTTTATGAGTTGGGTTGAATCTATTATTGTACCTTCAATTTCGAACATGTGAAGTTGTCTCATATTAGTTCATGTAATAATTATTTTACTATTAGATTAACTAGTATTTGGATTCATGCGATGCATGAGAAATTAATTATCTTAATGACTAATATTTATAATCTATTTTAATGGCTCATATTAATATTAGCGTGTTCACCTTCTTGCTAACCCCCACTCAATAATCATGCTTCTGGTTTTTATGAAGAAGTCAAACAACCATGGTTTTTGATTTAAAAATCGATTGTCGAGAACCATTCCATCATTTTACAATCTAAATTTCACTTTTGAGATATTGTGTACCTCATATTATCCCTGATTGACTTCTCACTATTCACCGTCATATTGATAATCAATAGTACCAATTTAAAGCAAATTGATATTAAAAAGGGGGATGAGGGAGTTGAGCAAGAAAGAGAGGAATGGTGGTTGGATTCCATTACCACTGCAACACTCTTGGTAAAATTATGTGGCGTGGCGTTTCTTCTTTCTCAACATCTATCCATATCCCTTCTCTAATATATTTTTTTCTCCTTTTCGCTTACCAACTTTTTTTTATAGACTCCATGTTTATAATTCAAGTTTATTTAGTTTTGATTATTTTTATCACTTCTTTTTTGTTATGTCAATTTCATCTTCAATATATTTTTTTCTTCAGGCAGAGCAACATCCAGTGAGTTAAGGTATTGTTCAATCCATCGATTTCACCAATATAAATTATATATTCTTTAATTTTCTACTTCAATTTTTCATGTATCATTGTTTTGAATTTTTACCAAGAGTGAGTTAAGGTAAATGCATAAAGATAGGTTGTGTATGATGTCAGGAATATTGATTTTATATGATGGATAGTTTCATACATGCTTGATGTGCCATTTTCAGTTTTGTAGAAAAAAATGTGAATTTTTCCTGCAGGCATAAAGTCCCGAAAAAGTGACCTAGAGGTTGAATTTTTCCGCGATTTTTTTCAGGCATGTTTAG
>NC_053046.1:23570320-23597820 GCF_003473485.1 Medicago truncatula | reverse complement strand
AGTGGGAGTTAAGTAAAATAAAAGGGGAGTTAAGTCACTACTAGAAAATAACCAATTAGCGACGACCTTTTTTAAATAATGACTTTATCCAAAGAAATAGAATTAATGTATAAAGAAATAAACAATACCATGATTGAAATAAATAATAATATCATTTTATTAATAGAAAAAACTAATAAAAACTAGATCACACATTTAATAAAATTAAAATTGAACGTAGTGAAATAAATAGTATATACGAAACTTTAGACAATATAAAAGGAATTAATGAAGATGAAAACATTTTTAAAATTAGAGAAGTTCTTCAGCAACTAGAAAATCATTTAGATTATGAAGAAAATAATAGAAGTATAATAATAAAAGATACAGAAGAATTATTAAATAAAACAAGAGAAGTAAAACAATTAGATAAAATAGTTAAACAAGAACCATTAATACCATCTATGTTAATTAACCCAATATCTTCATGGAGGGGATAAAAACTGAATATATGGAATCAATTAGGAGATCCAATGATATGGAAGAAATTAAACAATTAATGGAACAATTAAAAATAGTCGAAGAAGAAAATAAACCAATAAGTCTAGAAAAAGTAGAAAAAATAAAAACTAAAGAAGAAAATGAAGAAGTAATATTAAATTATAATTCCTCAGATTTAGAATCCGAAATAGGATCTAATATAGGATCTGATTCTGATTTTGATGAAATATTTATGGAGAGAGGAGAGACAAGTAATTCAAAATCAAAAAGAAAAAGAGAAGATAATTGGAACCCACTTAGTTCCTGGGAAAACTATGAAAATGAAACAATGAATCGTAGAGGATATACTAGAGCTAACGGAAAATGGACAAAGATTTCGGATGAATTTAAACCCCATTATGAAGAAGGAAAATCTAAAAAATTACTAAACCTTGATTGCGTAAGAAATCCAGAAGAAATATTAGAAAGATGGTCTAATAATATGATTATGCTTCTAGCAACCGATGAGAGATTTAGTAAGGTAAATCTAATGGGTGTTAAGAATTTAATAGCTTATTGAACAACAGGGAATGTGCTAAAATTTTTAACAAGTATTGAGGATGAAACTTGGCAACAATATGCTAGAATGACTGAAAATAATCAACAATTTGCCAAATTAATAATAGAATTAATATATAAGGAATTTATAGGGTTTAATATCCTTGAACATAAAGCAAAAGTAAATAAACGCTTAAGAGAAAGAGCAGAAGCTCATTTAAATAATATGCAAATATGCAATATGTGCGAGATAGATAGCTTTATTTGTGAATTTAAAAAATATTATTATGATTTAGATAGGAAAACTCAATTAATATATACAAATATATTTATATCTAAATTACCTTATCCACTTAGTACAAGTATAAGAGAAAAATGGAAATCTCGACCAGAAGAATTAGGTGATACCTTAGCAGGAGTAATACAAATTTTATATGAAGAAATAAGAAATCAGTGTCTAGAAAGGGAAAAAATTAAAAACTTAAATCTAGGAAGTACTTCACTTTGTTGTAATAAATTAGACTTAGACCTACCCGGAAATTATGGTTGTAGTAAAAGAAGTAGGAAAAATCCTAGAAGAAAACCAAGGTTAAGAAAAACCTATCCAAAGAAAAGAGCCTATAAAAATACTAAGAAAAAGTATTTTAGGAAAAAGAGACAAACACCTAGAAAATATTGCCCAAAAGGAAAAAAGAAATGTGTATGCTGGATATGTAATGTAGAGGGACATTATGCTAATGAATGTCCAAAGAAGAAAGAAAAGGATACTAAAGAGACTAAAGAAAAATCAAAACTAATAAAGAAAGTATATCAAATATATAATTTAGAGCCCTTAGAAGATGAACTAAGTGATAGTGATTGTAGTGTATATGAATATTTAGGAGATAACCTATCTTCAGAGGAAATTGAATATGAATTATCTTCAGAAGAAACAAAATTTGAATAGTACTTATATTAAAATAAAAATTGAAAAAGAAGATAAAGAAACTGAAGCTTATATAGATACAGGGGCAAGTATTTGTATAGCAACAAAAGCATTATTTAGTAAATTGGAAAAATTAGAAAAACCATTAAAGATTCAAATAGCTGATGGATGTATACATCCATTAAATTGGGTAGCTACTAGAATTACCTTAAATATTCAAAATAAATTATTTATGGTACCTACGGTATATCAACAAGAAACAGGGTTAGATATGATAATAGGAAATAATTTTCTAAGATTATATGCACCTTTTTGCCAATACTTAGAGTATATTTCAATTAAGGCTCCATATATTAGAGGAAAACAATTAAAAGAAATGATCGATATCCCTATAATTCATTCTACAGAGACAACTTATTCAAAAAAGCAATCAGAGTTACACAAGATAAAACGTGGTGAAATTATAGGATTAATTTGTAGGAAAATGCGCCATGTATTAGTAAATTTAGAACCAGGAAGAAGAATACCCGCACATATAGAAGAATTACTAGAGAAAGTTTGTAGTGAAGACCCACTAGATCCAAAAATTAATAAAAATATGGAATTAGTTGAACTAAAATTAAAAGATCCTTCAAAAGAAATTAAGTGTAAACCAATGATATACACAAAACAAGATAGAGATGAATTTGCTGAAGATATTAAGCAAATGTGTGAAAAAGGATTAATAAAACCATCAAAAAGTAAACATTCCGCGCCTGCATTTTATGTTGAAAACCATAATGAAATAAAAAGAGGAAAAAGAAGGATGGTAATAAATTATAAACAAATAAATGATGCAATGGAAGGAGATGCATATTTTCTTCCAAGAAAGGATTTAATTATTGAAAGAGTTAGGAATATGAATTGGTTTAGCACCTTTGATTGTAAATCTGGATTTTATCAAATAAGACTAATTGAAGAATCTAAAGCTCTAACAGCCTTTAGTTGTCCCCAAGGTCAATATGAATGGAATGTGCTTCCAATGGGAATGAAACAATCACCAGGTATTTTTCAACGAAGAATGGATACAATACTTAAAGAATTTAAGGACTTTTGTCTAATTTATATTGATGATATATTAGTTTTTTCAAATAAAGATTTAGATGATCATTTTAAAAAGGTAGAATTAGTACTAAATAAATGTTTTGAGCATGGAGTAGTATTAAGCAAGAAAAAAGCCGTTGTAGCTCAGAATAAAATTAACTATTTAGGACTAGAAATAGAAAAAGGAAAATTTTTAATGCAAAAGCATGTGTTGGAAAAACTTCAAAAATTCCCAACTAAATTAAAAGATAAAAAGGAATTACAAAGGTTTTTAGGATTACTAACATACATTTCATATGAAGGTTTTATAAAAAATCTTGCAGCCGAAAGTAAGTTACTTCAGCAAAAACTTAAGAAGGATTCAATTTGGTCATGGACCGAAGATGATGAAGTACTTATTACTAAATTAAAGAATTTATGTCAGGACCTTCCTGAATTATATCATCCATCTGATGATGATTTAATTATTATTGAGACTGATGCCTCTAACAAATATTGGGGAGGAGTTATGAAAGCAAAACCTCCTGGACAAAAGAAAGAACTATTATGCAGATACATGTCTGGAACTTTTTCAGACAGTGAAATTAATTATCCTACTCATGAAAAAGAAACATTAGCAGTAATTCGAATGTTAGAAAAACATCGAATATATGTGCTTGACAAAGAATTTATTGTAAGAACCGATTCTACTTATGTTGCAGGATTCAAGAACATAAATCATAAAGGAACTTATAAACAAGGAAGACTTATTCGATGGCAGATGAAATTAGCCGAATATAATTACTCAATTTCTCACATCAAAGGAGAAAAGAACGTACTCGCAGACATTCTATCAAGAGAATGGAACGAAGCGAAGAATTGTTAATCCAACAACTTGTAATCAAAGAAGCATTAAAAGCTCACAAATTAAAAGAACAAGAATTAATTGGAAAGGAAGTAGAATTAATTGAAAAAGAGATAGAACTAATAAGATCACAGATCAAAAGAAAGAGTCCAATGGATGAAATTATTGTAAGAGAACTAAAGAAATGGTATGTGGTCTTCAATGGACCATTTCCAGGAATCTACGATGACTGGTACAAGGCAGCCCCACACTGTCAAAAGATCTCTGGAGTCACTCACCGAGCCTATGCAACAAAAGAAGAAGCGGAGAAAGCTTTGATGGATCATAAAGAATTAGACAAATCAAGAAATGAAATTTATTTGGGTCCAAGAACTTTTTCCGAGACAACAAGAAGTAAGGCACCATAAAGAGCTGCGATGAAAATCTTAGGAAGAATTCCTTTTTCCTTAGATGATCTACCTATTATTTCCAGAAAAGAACATGAACTTCAAGTACAATTTTCAGAAGAAAAATTTCAAGAAAATTTTAACAGGCTTAAAAATTGGACGAATGAAGAAAAAAATAATTGTTTTTATATGGTAAGCAGAAATGGTTTTGGGCTTAAAGCGGTAATCACTCCTGAAGCTTCACCAATATTAGCATTCAACATGTTCCAATTTGGACTTGTTCAATGCATTTATCTAAGTGCAAATTCTGAAGAAATTAGCCTATTCCCGGTTACTCTCAAAGATGTAGTCCAATCATACAAAAGAAATATTGCAAGAGAAAGATCTATCTATATCAAGTTTTACTCAGCATATCCCGATTTCTCTACTAATCAACCGGCTATGCATTTTGTTCAAGTTGGAATCAACAATCATCAATATCCATTAATGGACGAAGCAAGGGAAGAAGTATTAAGTGAAGAACAAATTGATATGATTATTGCTAATCAATTAGCAAGTATATTTTCCCAATGTCAATCAATCACTAAAAATTCTCATATTAAGGTACTTAGCAAAACAAAGAATATGTTAATCTCAAGCAAAACAAGTGGCAAAATAATCAATGAGAAAGACATGCAACTACTAACAAGTTTTGAATTACCATTCTACTCACTAAACAAGGAGTTATTAAACTATAAGCCAAGAATCTTAAGAGAATTATGCTTAAGCATAAGAGGAAGCATTAATCATGCTTGTGAGTTGGGCATGCATGAGGAAGGGACTGAAGCAATTGCCAAGTGCATGGACATGTGTCTAGAAGAAGAACAGAAAAAGCCATGCTGAAAATGTAGTTGCCTTCATGCATGGAGACAAGTAATAAGTAGTGTCATAAAAATATGTAAGGGTGAATAGTGTTAGGATGAATAGTACTATGAATAGTGCTATGATGAATAGTGTTATGTATGAATAGTGGTAGGGCCTTTTGGCTTATAAATAAAGGCTTGTAACGATAGTAGTGCAAGCTGTAGTAGAAAGCTCTATGTTTGTAAAGTTTCTCTAAGAAACTTAACTAAGTCCTTTAGGAGTTAGTTGTTGGCACTTTAGTGCTTTTCTTGTAATCAATTTTCATCAATAAAATTCATCCTTCACTTACTTAATTCTATTCAATCCACTTATTACTATCCATTATCTACTTATTACTACAATATATATACCACTAATCCTACTTAAGGCTACCAAAAGCTACGGAAGCAGCGGTGGACCGATCACTAATTCATGAAAATCATGAGCAGATATAACTACTTAACTTTGTTTAAATTAAATTAAGCTTTTATTATATAATGTTAGCACTTATGTTTTATGTATTATTATCTAATATTAAGTTTAAGTATTTTCATTTTAAGAACTAGTTAATATAATTATCTATTAATTATGGGGATATAGAACATTTAAATATAACTGAAGAAGACGGAAATTATGAAGGAAGTATTTTAATTGATCCTACTTTGTTTCAAAAAATACAAAAAGAAGATTTAGACCTAACTAAGGATGCTAATATGAAAGGAAAAGAAAAAATTGGAGGAATAATGAAAAGATTTAACCAAAAAGAAAACATTATATATTACGGAAAATTAATTAATGAGTCTCCTACAGATATTGCGGATGCTCAAGGACACACCTATATTAAGTTGTTAGATAAGAAGAAACTTATGGAATTAAAAGAAACATAAAGAAAGAAGAACATAGGAATAGAATAGGATATATTCATATAGGAGCTATACAAGTATTAATTAAATCTACTTTTCAAGAAGGAATTAATTCTCCGTTAGAACTAATATTAAAAGATGATAGAATTACAGATTCAGTTGATAAAATACTAGGAGTTGTTGAAGGAAATCTAGCATACGTTAAATTAAAATTCGAAATACATCCTAATATAGGAATCTCATTAGACACTCAAAGACTAGATCAAACCCTTACTCTAGAGCATAAATTTTTAAGAGGAAATTTAATGAAACCAGGAGATAAAATATTTTCTATTACTTATTGCGTTAATTATGCATTAACGAATTCTCATCATAGTATTACTTTTAGAAATAATAATAGAATAGATGTTGGGGGCTTGATGCTCTGGAGCCTTTGCTCAATTAAGTTGAGGGCTTGATGCCCTGGAAGTATATTAATACTCAAATACGTTGACGGCTTGATGCCCTGGATTGGTACCACATGTGTAACACTCCTATTTCTATTAAAGCAATTAAACATGCGAATAATACATTTATTCAAGAAATAGAGGCTACGCCACATTCAAAATTCAAAAACCAATAAACATGTATATAAACCTCAACAGTCGCAGCGGAATATAAACCAGAGTAAATTCAAATATACATGTTATGAATAAATAAATTACATCAACATAGATGCATCTCAAAAATCCCAACAAACGGGTAATCTCCAAACATAACAAAATCCAAAATAAACTAATCTAGACCGACACAACGAAGCCAAGATCAGAGCCGACTAATTCTAAACACCGATATCGGAGAAAGTTCCCGATATCCACCAAGCACAAGAACTCACCAAGCAACTAAACCTGCACAACGTCTACCCATCCATACAGATAGGCAGGCGGTCCATAACAGATCCACTAGGGGTAAGTATTACATTATCATAATCCAAATAACAGTTACCATGGATATTTCAATTTAAACATCATGCACTTGATCAATAATAATTACACATTAATACTTACATCACACCCCGATATCTCACATCAATATTCATCAATCATATGAACAATTATCAATTTACAATTATTCATTCACAATCACCAATCACATTTATCATGAATAATCATTAATCACATTTCATGAACAATCACCAATTATATACATCATGAATAATCACTAATCACATTTAATGAAAAATCACCAATTACATGTATCATGAATAATAATTAATCACATTTCATGAACAATCACCAATTACATGTATCATGAACAATTATCAATTCACAGTTATTCATACACAATCACCAATCATATACATCATGAACAATCACCGATCATATACATCATGAACAATCACCAATCATATACATCATGAACAATCACCAATCATAAGCCATGCACAATCATTAATCATATTTCATGAACAATTATCAATTCACAAATATTCATTCACAATCTTCAATCACATTTCCAAATAAGACTCATGTCATGATATGCACTTATTGACACATAAATGCATGTGGTACCAAATCTCCAAAAGGTCGTCACCTCCGATGATAAAACACATTGTATGTAAGGGGTCACTCCTTACATAATATCCGAAGTAAAAGAGCCGAACTCTTTTACAACAACATCGACTATGATGCATGGACATGTAACAAGACTCGATAATGCGACAACAATCACAATTTTCTCCACAATATATAGGACAACACCCAATTATATTGTTCATCTCCACATCATTTGCATTATCAAGAAAACATGCCCATACACAATCAAATCATAGTATTCACCATCACACATCAACATGATTATCAATAATCAACAATGTCATTCAACATCAACTATCACATATAGTTTCACCATTTCAAGCATTCTCATATTCCAAGTAATAGGGAAACAACATCTCATGATAAATATTATATTCAACATCTACAATTCATCATACATAAACATGATTATCAATAATCAACAATGTCATTCAACATCAACTATCACATATAGTTTCACCATTCAAGCATTCCTTACATTCTAAGTAAGATAGCATACACATCTCATGATAAACATCATATTCAATACAATCATTCATTCATACAACTTCACTTAGTCATACAAGAATAATCTCAATAACTCACAAGACAATTTGTTAAAGAAACATTTCCGACAAAAATCCAAATCATGTGGCAAACAGCCAACATTGATAATTTTCAAAGTTAGGCAACTTATTTAAGTTTGAAATCCTACAATTCAATATTAATCAATCATGTAGTCAAGGACTTAAGCCACTTACAAACTATTAGAAGTTAGTTCAAAGGATAGCTCAAGTTCGTATGAGAAATTCCAAGACAAAACAACATTTAGCTCAAAACCCGTTTTCACCGATTCAACTCCGCCCAAAATATTTCTTAAACCATCAACACATTCACATTCCCAAATACATAAATGCATACTCAATTATTCACTCTAAGTACTTCATTAGACCCAATATCAAGTTTGGAAAAGTTCCACGACTCAAAGAAAAAGTTATGATAAGTTTTCACAAAAATCCACATGACCCATGTGTAGTAATTTGATCATAACTCAAGTTCTAAAAATAATTTGGACGTCAAACCAAAGCCAAAAGATAGCTAACATAATTGTCTACAACTTTCATGTTTACCAAAATGTCCAAATCAAAACAGAAATATGCGAAAAAGATGCAAGAACACGAAACACAGGATGCTGGAACTGGCAATTTCGCCTGGCGGAAGGTTTTGCTCGCCATGGCGGAAGTGCACAGTCTAGAAAAATTCAGTTTTACGGGAAAAATCCATTTTCACCCCAAAATTCCAATTTTCGACTTCCCATTACCCAAATTGATTCCAAAGGTTTACCCAAATGTTTTTAGACATGAAAATACACTTAAATCCATATACAAACTTGAATCACACATCATTTTAATCAAAATCACCATTTGACCCATTTTCTCAAAACAACAAAAACAACATCTCATTTCTCATCATCAATCCACAATTAAGTATACCCAAACCATGATTCACTCACAATAACATCAGTTAACAATAACAACATCAATGGAATATGAATTACATCTCATTTCAATAAAAACATATCAAATTTCATCAATTAAGTATAATTTCATGACTTAACATTTATACATACTTTGAAACATGTAATTTCACCCACAAACATACCATAAGCATCAATTCATGCACAAGAAAATAGCATCACGGCAAGAGCACGAATTGAGCAACAATTGTTCATCAACCCATTTTCATACAACATGAGAAAATGCAAAAATTTGTACATGATTATGATAATAACTAACCCCCTTACCTTAGAAGAAGATTAACCCAAACTCTTGCTTCAATTCAGCTCCTAGCTTACCCCAATTGATTCCTCAAGCTATTCCCTTCAAATCCTTGTTCTTCTCTTCACCTCTTTCTCTCTCTACCTCTCTCTCTCTAGGAAAATTTTGTGAAGTGAATGAATGATATTTTCTATGACAACCCTAATGTTATCTCCCTTAATGGGCTCAATTCTAAATTCTAATGGGCCTAACCCATTCTAACATAATTATAAAAAGTTTATATACGCTCAACGGTAATTACTAACAACGGTAAAATATAACCAACGGTCACTAAACGGTAAAAACTAATCACTACACTAATAACTTAATAAAATAAGGGTTCTCACTAAATATTAAAAATAATTCTCACCAAAATTACCATTTTACCCTTACCCGCCAAATGACCAAAATACTCTTCTAATACGGTAATCTATGTAAATTCACCCAATGACAATTAAATACATACAAGCTCAAATAATCACACACAAACACATAATAAAAGTAATTAAAATAAATCTAGCTAAAAATCGGGCTTTTACAACATGCATGATTAAGAAGTTAAGTTGCATAGTCAAGTTGAGGTTGCATTGTCAAGTCAAGTTGTTAAGTTGTCAAGTTGTGTTCTATACATGAGTTGTTAATGAAGTGTTATATGAATATATTATTATCTATGATGAAATTATGATGTTTTTATGTTGTTAAATATAATTGATGAATTATATGCTTAATATTATTGTTTGTGAAATCTCACCCCTTCTGCTTCGAAATGTTGCTCTTTGTATGAGTAACTTGCAGGTGATCGAGAATAAGTTGTTGTAGTTGCTGTCGTGAGTGGTTTCCTTCTCGTGTGTGTCCTTAGGTGCTCTGATACGTAACGGGATGGGACTTTGTTGCATGTTTTTCTATTCCTTACATATTGCTTATGAAATTTACATGTCTATGTTTTAGATTGGATATTTTATGAGATGTTTTTATGAGGCCTTCGTGCCAAAGACTAATTTAGATTGAATTAATTCTGCTCCGAAGTTTTGAATATTATGTTGATTGAACTTTGAAGGAAAAATAATTAATTATTCCATTTATGATTTTTAGAAAAGAAGTGTGACATTCCGTTTGTGATGAATACTCTGATTATTTAAATGAAATTTTTATGTTGGGAAAACGGGGTGTTACAATTGGTATCAGAGCAGGTTGGTCCGTCCGACCAAGTAGTCGAGTCGTGTCTTGTTGAGTAACAGTTTTATACTGTCTTATGTTGTTTCGAATGTTGTTGTTGTTTGCTGTGTAGAGAACTAAGAATGGCTGGAAGAAATGACGCTGCGATTGCTGCTGCACCAGAAGCTGTGGCTCAAGCTGTAGGGCATCAGCCTAATGCAAATGCTGGTGCTAATGCTGAAGTGAGGATGTTGGATACTTTTCTGAGGAATCATCCTCCTACTTTCAAAGGAAGATATGACCCTGATGGAGCTCAGACGTGGCTCAAAGAAATTGAGAGAGTGTTTCGGGTTATGCAGTGTACTGAGGTTCAGAAGGTGCGTTTTGGTACGCACATGCTAGTTGAGAAAGCTGATGATTGGTGGATTAGTCTTCTACCTACTCTAGAGCAGGATGGTGTTGTTGTTACTTGGGCTGTGTTTAGGAGAGAGTTCATAGCCGATACTTTCCGGAAGATGTTCGCGGGAAGAAAGAGATTGAGTTCCTTGAGCTGAAGCAAGGGAATATGTCAGTGAATGAGTATGCTGCCAAGTTTGTGGAATTGGCTAAGTTTTACAGTGCTCCTGCTGAATATGTCAGTGTAAGAGGAAATTCAAAGTTCAGCAGAGTCGTCCAAAGCCTTACAGTGCTCCTGCTGATAAGGGAAAACAAAGAGTTAATGATGAGAGGAGGCCTAGAAAGAAAGATGCTCCTAATGAGATTGTGTGCTATGCTTGTGGCGAGAAAGGCCATAAGAGTAATGCTTGTCCTGGGGATGTGAAAAGATGTCTTCGTTGTGGTAAGAAAGGTCATACACTTGCTGAGTGTAAACATGACGATGTTGTGTGTTTTAACTGCAATGAGGAAGGTCATATTGGTTCGCAATGCAAGAAGCGTAAGAAGGCGCAGACTACTGGGAGAGTTTTTGCTTTGACTGGTACTCAGACTGAGAATGAGGATTGTAACACTCCTATTTCTATTAAAGCAATTAAACATGCGAATAATACATTTATTCAAGAAATAGAGGCTACACCATCATTCAAAATTCAAAAAAAACATTAAACATGTATATAAAATTCAACAGTCGCAGCGGAATATAAACCATGGTACTCAACATATACATGTCATGAATCAATAACTACATCAACATAGATGCATCTCAAAATCCTAACATACGGGTAAATCTCCAATCATAACAAATAATCCAAAACAAATGATAATCTAGACAGACATAACCAACGCCTAGATTAGAGCCAACCTAGACTCTAAAAACACAGATACCGGAGGTATCTCCCGATATCCACCAAGCACAAGAACTCACCAAACAACTAATCCTGCACAACGTCTACCCACCCATACAGACAGGTAGGCGGTCCATCACAGATCCACTCGGGGTAAGTATTACATCATCATAATCCAAATAACAGTTAACATGAATATTCAACATAAACATCATGCATTTGATCAATAATGATATCCTCATATATATATATATATATATATATATATATATATACTTACATCAAAACCCTAATATCTCACATAATCACATGTGTCATGAACAAATATCAATTTACAGTTATTCATACACAATCATCAATCACATATATCATGAACAATCCTCAATCATATTTCATGAACAATCATTAATCACATTTCATGAACAATCACCAATCACATGTGTCATGAACAAATATCAATTCATAGTTATTCATACACAATCACCAATCACATATATCATGAACAATCCTCAATCATATTTCATGAACAATCATTAATCACATTTCATGAACAATCACCAATCACATGTGTCATGAACAAATATCAATTCATAGTTATTCATACACAATCACCAACCACATTTATCATGAACAATCATTAATCACATTTCATGAACAATCACCAATCACATTTATCAATAAGACTCATAGCATGATATGCACCTATCGACACGTACATGCATGTGGTACCAAATCACCTCAAGCTCGTCACCTTCGATGCAACAAAAACATCGTATGTAAAATTTCACACCCGTCTTACATAATCTCCGAAGTAAAAGAGTTCAACCCTTTTACAACTACAATCTCAACACGACTATGATGCATGGACATGTAACAAGACTCGATAATGCGACAACAATCTCAATTTTCACCACAATATATAGGACAACACCCAATTATATTGTTCATCTCCACAACATTTGCATTATCAAGAAAACATGTCCATACACAATTAAATCATAGCATTCATCACCACATCAACATGATCATCAATAATCAACAATGTTATTCAACATCAACTATCACATATAGTTTCACCAATTCAAGCATTTCTTACATCCTAAGTAAGATAGGATACACATCTCATGATAAATATCATATCCAAAATACAATCATTTATTCATACAACTTCACTTAGTCATACAAGAATGGTCACAACAATTCATAAGACAATTGGCTCAAGAAACATTTCCGACCAAAAACCATATCAAGTGGCCACCAGCCAACATGGATAAATCTTAAGACAAAACGACACAAAGATTCACTAGACCTCTTTTACACAAGGTTAATTGTTTCATAAAAACACCCCTAGATGATTAGGATAAAGTCCCTACACTTAGAAATAAGTTTGGAAACAATTTGGTTGAAGAAAAATGCATTTTAAAAGTTTTTGGTCAGGCAAAATCGTAGTCCGATTTTTCCCCATAGTAGGTATGATTTTTTTCGAGCTGAAACACCCAAAAACCTGGTCAAAATCGTAGCCCGATGAATAAAATCGTAGTCCGATTTATGCCTGACAGACAATATCAGATTTTCCAATTTTCACGTTTTCGCGCGTAAAAACCAAACCGTTAACCCGTTTTCGATGCCGTTTTCGCCTACACGCTCTTGACACTTAGCCCTATCTTAATGTACAGAAAAATTCAAGTTTCAACATTCCCAAATTCATTTTCCAAAGCCTTTCACAAACGCTCATTTTTCCAAAACAGTTAACAATTGAATTTTCACCCAAAACTCCCGATTTCTCCCAAACGACTCGACTATCACAACTACAACATAAAAACAGAAATTACATCAAGTTTAACTCATCCAACCACATCGATAACTCAGTCAACAACTTTGTATATCAAATTTCATTTTGGGTCCTTCACATGAACATCTAGCACAACTTCACCAATACAAACAACAACTTCATAAAATGGAATACCCATGGTATAATTCAACAACAACAACATATCTAATTCAACAACACTTTGACATGAATTCAACCATAATTCAACAACACAATATCCCAATCCAACAATTTGAGCAAAACTCATAAGTACCAATTTTCACCAAACCAACAACAACAACTTATTTCACATCATCAAATCATGGATTATGAACACCCAAGCCATGAATCATCAACAACAATATCACTTAGCAACAACAACATCAATTGAAAATGAATATTATCACAATTAAACAACAACATAGCATAATTCAACCAATTGAGCATATTTTCAACACATACCCATTTTTCATACTTTGAACATGTAATTCAACCAACAACAATTCAATTATTCATAACTTCATACATCTAAACATGTCATCATAATTAGAGCACGAATTTCATCATATATGAACAATTAATCAATTCATCCAATTAAGCACTTATCATACAAATAATTGAAAATTACAAGTGATTATGATGAATTCTAACCCCCTTACCTTAGTAGGTTAATCTCTCTAGCTTAGGCTTCAATTTTGCTCCTAGCTCTTCTCCCAACCCTTGATTCTTCAAGTCCTCTTCTCTCTGCCCTTTTCTCCTCTTGCTCCCACTTTCTCTCTCTATTCTCTCCAAAATATCTTATGAAATGAAAGTGTGAGGAAATTTCTCATAAGTGTAGGTTTTTATACTAAGTCTTCTTATTGGGCCAAACCCTTCACTTAATGGACTTAACACATTTCTATTCACATCAAAATGTTTCTACACATACAACGGTATTAACTAATAACGATCAAGTAACAATAAAATGTCACTAACGGTCAATAACGGTAAAATCTTAGTTTTACTCTAGTAACTTAGTAAAATAACTATTCTCCCTACTCACTAAAAGTAATTCCCACCAAAATTATAATTTTACCCGTTCTCACCAAATGACCAAAATACCCCTAAGTCCAAAATGACTAAAATACCCTTCCAACACGGAAACCCATGAAAATGCACCCAATGATGAATAATCACACACAAGCACATAAAACACATAATAAAAACAAATAAATAAATCTAGCGAAAATCGGGCTGTTACAACTCCCCCCTAAAAAGAATTTTTGCCCTCGAAAATTACCTGAAGGAAACAACTCCGGATACGAAACCTTCATCCTACTCTCCGGCTCCCAAGTGGCACTCTCACTAGTTGGTCAAACCCAAATCACTTTGACCAAAACAATCTCTTTGTCACGCAAAAGCTTCACTTCACGATCCTCAATCCTAACCCGCCAAGTCTCAACGGTCAAATTATCTCTTACTTCGAATTCATCCACTTGAATCACATGGGACGCATCATACACATACTTCCTCAACAAACACATCATGAAGATTCGACAAAGATGGTGGTAACGCAATCCGATACGCTACAACCCCAACCTTCTCAATAACATCAAACGGTCCAACAAAACAAGGAGTCGACTTCCTACACTTCAAAGCACGACCAACACCGGTCATAGGATTCACCCTCAAAAACACATGATCACCAACTTGATACTCAATATCCTTTCTCCTCTTATCATGATAACTCTTCTGTCTACTCTGAGACGCTTTCATCTTCTCCTAATATAATATTTAAGTTCGTTTTATTTATATTTGAGTTTATTTTATTTAAAGTTTATTTCCTTTTTAGAACTCTTTTACTACAATTGCATATTATTATATTTCAGAAACAAATATTCTAAAGATTGAGTCTTGGAGCAAAAGAAAGGAGAATTGGAGCTGATTCGTGCCAAAAATATATGCTGCAAGGATTGAGGACAAAAATATGAATATCTCATACAAAAATATCATGTGTAAAAAATTTGAAGATCTTGTACAAATATATTTAAGAGGCGGCCCCACTTTAGTCCTTTTGCTGCTTTTGCTTAGATTTTAAGCTACTCTATTTTAGTTTTCTTGTGGAACATTCTAGTGATGTAATTGCTTAGATTCTAAGTCGAATGTAAACTATAAATAGAGTAGCTAGCCATCACAAATATTCATCTTTTGTTCTCGGAAATAATAAGTGACAATTGTTTCTTTGAATAAAAGTTCACCTTTATTTTATGTTATTCTTCTTCTTCTTCTCTTCTATGTCTACAATGAACGTTAGTGAGTAGACTTCTCTTGTCTTGGGATTGTTGGATAAGTCCAATGATATAATCCTAATCAAGCCAAGCCTTAAACCCTAATTTTATGTAACCCTAGTTTCTCTTCTAAATTCACCGTTTTAACATGGATTAAATATTATCAAACTTTGGAAACGAAAGTGGAGGGTTTGATAATCGTTAATCCATTATCCCAAATATTAATTCATAAAACGAAAGTGGAGTTTTGATATTCGATAAAGTGAATTTAGACAAGGATTGTGAAACATGAAAATAGTCTAGTGAATCTTGAGACATATAGAGTTTCGAACTTCAAGGATTCTAATAGTGATCAATCATGAAAATAGGCGTGGTTGCTAGAGGAACACACTCACTGAGACCGATAGGAGATGTGATAGGCTTAAGAGAAACTCGTCTTTAGAAACTAGGTTTAACATAAGGTTATAAGTTTAATATTTTGGTTTGTGAAGGACTTGTCTATTAGATGAACCAATAATCCCAATGCTTTTATCTTTTCTTTTATTATTTTCTTTTAATTAAAAATCCAAACTTTTCTACCTTCTAAACCTTCAATCTAATCATTATTTAAAGTTAATTGAATTCATAACTCCCTGTCGAAACGATACTCTATTTTTACTACTTCAATAGAACCGTACATCTACCCTTGTTTTGAGGTATTCAAACAAGCCATTATGTAAACTCTTGATCATTTAATATATGGTTCTAGCTATCTATTCAATATTGTTGTTATTCTTGCATTTAATGTTTTATTGAGATTCAAAATGTTATGGACACATACTTTTAAGTTATCACTCTAGACATGGATGTTAATATTTGATAATCACTTTTAATCTAGGACTTAATGTTTTTGAGTAACTTAATGCTTTTAGGTAATTTGACAGTATCAGGTCCAGAAATCTGTTTTTCAAAAATAGCGATTTTCACCATTTCGCATGTAAAATTTAAACCGTTAATCGGATTTTGATGCCGTTTTCGCCTACACTCTCCTGACACTTGGCTCTATCATAATCTACAGCTATTTCAAGTCTCACCCATTCCAAAATCGATTTACCAAACCTCACATAATCTCTTGTTTGCAAAAACGTTTAGACTCCGACTTTTCAAGCATAAACTCAAATTTCCATCGACCCAAACCCCAAAATTGATTGGGAACTTAGTCCGTGATTAATCTGCAATCTAAACATCCTTTATCACCCTAATCCATCAGATTACCTACTTCTTCCAACGATTCAATTCTACATTCTAACCCTAATTCTCATATTCATAAACAACTACATGTTAAATCAATTTCAGAATTCACATACACTATGATTATTGAGAGTTAGCCTCACCCTTACATTGAATTGATGAACAAAGCTCTACAAAAATCAGATTCTCCCCTCTTGGCTCTTCTCTTGGTTTTTCTCCCAAAACTTGTTTGTACGTGAAACTGCTTCTGACTTCTCAATTTTCCTAACTCCTAAACTTAACTCCCTTTTATTTTACTTAACTCCCACTTAATTCACTTAATTATTAATTAACCCCCAAAACTCCAATAATTACTAATTCTCACTTATTCTATTAAATAATACAAATAGTCATTTAATACAATACACCACACCATAAAATCAACATAAATCATTTAAAATCACATAAATCATCAAAGTGGACTCTAAACTCTATAAAATAATTAAATAATTAAAGAGGGCGTTACAACTCTACCCCCATTAAAAGAATTTCGTCCTCGAAATTCAGAGCACAAAAGAAAATGAATTCAGGTATCACTTAAATATCTTAAACTATGTGTAACAAAATAGTAACTTCAACAATACACAAAAATCACATTAAAGTTAGTCAGTCAAACATGATCACATAATAAAACATAACCATTAATTAGAAAAACACAACGAACAACAATCAGGACAACACATTGACAGTATTACAATTGTTACTCGACTCAACTACTTGGCCGGACGGATCGACCTGCTCAGATACCAATTGTAACACCCAGTTTTCCCAACATAAAAATTTCATTTAAATAATTAGAGTAATTAACAAACGTAATGTCACACTGCTTTTCAAAAATCCATAAATAGAATAAAATACTATTTATTAAAATAGTCTTTGGTAAAACATAATAATTCATCGCAACGGAATATTTTCAACATTAAAACAACTTCCAATAAATTTTGGCACATGGCCTAAACATAAATATCTTTAAAGATTTAATCAAACACCAATAGGTTCATAATGATACATAAGGAATGATGAATACAACGACAAATTATCCTCATCCCATTACGAATCAGAGCTCCTAAGACTCATGTGAGGAAAATCCACTCACAACAATAGCTAACAGCTACTACTCTAGATCACCTGCAAGTTACCCATACGAAGGGCAACATTTTCAAGCAGAAGGGTAAGATTCACAAACAATAATAATAGATATGTAAATCATCAACTGTATTTAACAACTTAATTAAATAACATAATTAGCAACATATATTCAGCAGTAATGTTCATACTTCTTCAACTTTAGTAACACTTACTAATTCAACCAACAACGACGAAAACCACAAGATTCGACAACAACGATAACAACAAAATCAACAACACAACAACAACAACTCAAATCAACAACAACGACAACAACTCAATCAACAACAACAACAATAACTCAATCAATAACAACGATAACAACAACGATGCAACCAACAACAACGACAACTACAATATGCATGTGGTACCATTTTCAACATGTTGAATGACTAAGCATTTCGGGGCATAAGCCCCAACAATTTGAATGATAAATATTCCAGGGCATGAGCCCTCAACAGTTGAATGACAATGCATTCCAAGGCATGAGCCCTCAACAGTTTGAATAGTTAAAGCATTCACAGGGCATGAGCCCTCAACGGTTTGAATGAACTACCATTCACAGGGCATAAGCCCTCAACAATTGAACGACAAGGCGTTCACAGGGCATAAGCCTCAACAATTTATGAGGCTATGTTGATGCATCTATGTTGATGTAATTTATTTATTCATAACATGTATATTTGAATTTACTCTGGTTTATATTCCGCTGCGACGGTTGAGGTTTATATACATGTTTATTGGTTTTTGAATTTTGAATGTGGCGTAGCCTCTATTTCTTGAATAAATGTATTATTCGCATGTTTAATTGCTTTAATAGAAATAGGAGTGTTACACATGTGGTACCAATCCAGGGCATCAAGCCGTCAACGTATTTGAGTATTAATATACTTCCAGGGCATCAAGCCCTCAACTTAATTGAGCAAAGGCTCCAGAGCATCAAGCCCCCAACATCTATTCTATTATTATTTCTAAAAGTAATACTATGATGAGAATTCGTTAATGCATAATTAGCGCAATAAGTAATAGAAAATATTTTATCTCCTGGTTTCATTAAATTTCCTCTTAAAAATTTATGCTCTAGAGTAAGGGTTTGATCTAGTCTTTGAGTGTCTAATGAGATTCCTATATTAGGATGTATTTCGAATTTTAATTTAACGTATGCTAGATTTCCTTCAACAACTCCTAGTATTTTATCAACTGAATCTGTAATTCTATCATCTTTTAATATTAGTTCTAACGGAGAATTAATTCCTTCTTGAAAAGTAGATTTAATTAATACTTGTATAGCTCCTATATGAATATATCCTATTCTATTCCTATGTTCTTCTTTCTTTATGTTTCTTTTAATTCCATAAGTTTCTTCTTATCTAACAACTTAATATAGGTGTGTCCTTGAGCATCCGCAATATCTGTAGGAGACTCATTAATTAGTTTTCCGTAATATATAATGTTTTCTTTTTGGTTAAATCTTTTCATTATTCCTCCAATTTTTTCTTTTCCTTTCATATTAGCATCCTTAGTTAGGTCTAAATCTTCTTTTTGTATTTTTTGAAACAAAGTAGGATCAATTAAAATACTTCCTTCATAATTTCCGTCTTCTTCAGTTATATTTAAATGTTCTATATCCCCATAATTAATAGATAATTATATTAACTAGTTCTTAAAATGAAAATACTTAAACTTAATATTAGATAATAATACATAAAACATAAGTGCTAACATTATATAATAAAAGCTTAATTTAATTTAAACAAAGTTAAGTAGTTATATCTGCTCATGATTTTCATGAATTAGTGATCGGTCCACCGCTGCTTCCGTAGCTTTTGGTAGCCTTAAGTAGGATTAGTGGTATATATATTTGTAGTAATAAGTAGATAATGGATAGTAATAAGTGGATTGAATAGAATTAAGTAAGTGAAGGATGAATTTTATTGATGAAAATTGATTACAAGAAAAGCACTAAAGTGCCAACAACTAAGTCCTAAAGGACTTAGTTAAGTTTATTAGAGAAACTTTACAAACATAGAGCTTTCTACTACAGCTTGCACTACTATCGTTACAAGCCTTTATTTATAAGCCAAAAGGCCCTACCACTATTCATACATAACACTATTCATCATAGCACTATTCATAGTACTATTCATCCTAACACTATTCACCCTTACATATTTTTATGACACTACTTATTACTTGTCTCCATGCATGAAGGCAACTACATTTTCAGCATGGCTTTTTCTGTTCTTCTTCTAGACACATGTCCATGCACTTGGCAATTGCTTCAGTCCCTTCCTCATGCATGCACAACTCACAAGCATGATTAATGCTTCCTCTTATGCTTAAGCATAATTCTCTTAAGATTCTTGGCTTATAGTTTAATAACTCCTTGTTTAGTGAGTAGAATGGTAATTCAAAACTTGTTAGTAGTTGCATGTCTTTCTCATTGATTATTTTGCCACTTGTTTTGCTTGAGATTAACATATTCTTTGTTTTGCTAAGTACCTTAATATGAGAATTTTTAGTGATTGATTGACATTGGGAAAATATACTTGCTAATTGATTAGCAATAATCATATCAATTTGTTCTTCACTTAATACTTCTTCCCTTGCTTCGTCCATTAATGGATATTGATGATTGTTGATTCCAACTTGAACAAAATGCATAGCCGGTTGATTAGTAGAGAAATCGGGATATGCTGAGTAAAACTTGATATAGATAGATCTTTCTCTTGCAATATTTCTTTTGTATGATTGGACTACATCTTTGAGAGTAACCGGGAATAGGCTAATTTCTTCAGAATTTGCACTTAGATAAATGCATTGAACAAGTCCAAATTGGAACATGTTGAATGCTAATATTGGTGAAGCTTCAGGAGTGATTACCGCTTTAAGCCCAAAACCATTTCTGCTTACCATATAAAAACAATTATTTTTTTCTTCATTCGTCCAATTTTTAAGCCTGTTAAAATTTTCTTGAAATTTTTCTTCTGAAAATTGTACTTGAAGTTCATGTTCTTTTCTGGAAATAATAGGTAGATCATCTAAGGAAAAAGGAATTCTTCCTAAGATTTTCATCGGAGCTCTTTATGCTGCCTTACTTCTTGTTGTCTCGGAAAAAGTTCTTGGACCCAAATAAATTTCATTTCTTGATTTGTCTAATTCTTTATGATCCATCAAAGCTTTATCCGCTTCTTCTTTTGTTGCATAGGCTCGGTGAGTGACTCCAGAGATCTTTTGACAGTGTGGGGCTGCCTTGTACCAGTCATCGTAGATTCCTGGAAATGGTTCATTGAAGACCACATACCATTTCTTTGGTTCTCTTACAATAATTTCATCCATTGGACTCTTTCTATTGATCTGTGATCTTATTAGTTCTATCTCTTTTTCAATTAATTCTACTTCCTTTCCAATTAATTCTTGTTCTTTTAATTTGTGAGCTTTTAATGCTTCTTTGATTACAAGTTGTTGGATTAACAATTCTTCGCTTCGTTCCATTCTCTTGATAGAATGTCTGCGAGTACGTTCTTTTCTCCTTTGATGTGAGAAATTGAGTAATTATATTCGGCTAATTTCATCTGCCATCGAATAAGTCTTCCTTGTTTATAAGTTCCTTTATGATTTATGTTCTTGAATCCTGCAACATAAGTAGAATCGGTTCTTACAATAAATTCTTTGTCAAGCACATATATTCGATGTTTTTCTAACATTCGAATTAGTGCTAATGTTTCTTTTTCGTGAGTAGGATAATTAATTTCACTGTCTGAAAAAGTTCCAGACATGTATCTGCATAATAGTTCTTTCTTTTGTCCAGGAGGTTTTGCTTTCATAACTCCTCCCCAATATTTGTTAGAGGCATCAGTCTCAATAATAATTAAATCATCATCAGATGGATGATATAATTCAGGAAGGTCCTGACATAAATTCTTTAATTTAGTAATAAGTACTTCATCATCTTCGGTCCATGACCAAATTGAATCCTTCTTAAGTTTTTGCTGAAGTAACTTACTTTCGGCTGCAAGATTTTTTATAAAACCTTCATTTGAAATGTATGTTAGTAATCCTAAAAACCTTTGTAATTCCTTTTTATCTTTTAATTTAGTTGGGAATTTTTGAAGTTTTTCCAACACATGCTTTTGCATTAAATATTTTCCTTTTTCTATTTCTAGTCCTAAATAGTTAATTTTATTCTGAGCTACAACGGGTTTTTTCTTGCTTAATACTACTCCATGCTCAAAACATTTATTTAGTACTAATTCTACCTTTTTAAAATGATCATCTAAATCTTTATTTGAAAAAACTAATATATCATCAATATAAATTAGACAAAAGTCCTTAAATTCTTTAAGTATTGTATCCATTCTTCGTTGAAAAATACCTGGTGATTGTTTCATTCCCATTGGAAGCACATTCCATTCATATTGACCTTGGGGACAACTAAAGGCTGTTAGAGCTTTAGATTCTTCAATTAGTCTTATTTGATAAAATCCAGATTTACAATCAAAGGTGCTAAACCAATTCATATTCCTAACTCTTTCAATAATTAAATCCTTTCTTGGAAGAAAATATGCATCTCCTTCCATTGCATCATTTATTTGTTTATAATTTATTACCATCCTTCTTTTTCCTCTTTTTATTTCATTATGGTTTTCAACATAAAATGCAGGCGCGGAATGTTTACTTTTTGATGGTTTTATTAATCCTTTTTCACACATTTGCTTAATATCTTCAGCAAATTCATCTCTATCTTGTTTTGTGTATATCATTGGTTTACACTTAATTTCTTTTGAAGGATCTTTTAATTTTAGTTCAACTAATTCCATATTTTTATTAATTTTTGGATCTAGTGGGTCTTCACTACAAACTTTTGTTGGAACAAAATGTGTTTCACAATGAACCTTATTAAGTTTTGATGATAACAAGGTATTAAAAATTGTCAATTGGTTATTACTAATTATTGTTCAAGTGTACAGGACCAAAGGCTACTCAAGTTATTTCAATAGGTCTTGGAAGAACAATGGAAAGAAAAAGAAATTCTGAGCATCTGAAGAAAACTGCTCCTGAAGCTAAACTGCTCCTGAAGAGATGACGTCATCAGAAGCAGAAAGCTGCTCCTGAAGCTAAACTGCTCCTGAAGAGATGACGTCATCAGAAGCAGAAAGTCATCAGAAGCAAAAGTTTTCATCAGAAGCAATATTTTTCACCAGAAGCTACATTTGATCCTTTAATCAAACTGAAGATTCAAAGTTGCTGATTCTCAATTCAGTCTTATCAAAGAAGAACGAAGAATTGAAAGGGAGGTATCAACGGATATATGGATAGCACTGAGCTCTTGTCTCTCGTTAATAGAGTTGACAAAGTACAAGTGTACAACCACTACCTCCACTACTCTGTTTTCTGTCTACGCTACAAGACAAAACAACAGCCATGCCTGCAGAATTTGTACAACTCAAGATGGGAATGAATTTGAAGTTTATCCTTCAAAGGACTACACCCAAATCAGGCAAAAGATCACTGGTGGATAATCAAAGGATTTCAAACGACTCTTTAGACGTGCTGATTATCTCAACGTCTCTTTCACGCCTCTATATAAAGGAGTGAAGACTTGAAGATTTTAGACAGAGATACATAAGTTTAAAAGCGCCAAAACTCTGTCAATTTGATTCTAAAAAAAAGCACACTGAATTTCTGCACTGATTTGATACATCTTAGAAATTCAAAGTCTAGAGTCTTTTCTGTATTGTATTGTGAACACCACTGATTGTATATCAAGTGTTCAATTCAAACTCAATTCTCTGTATTTTTGTTTGATTAGAAGTCTCTTGCCTGCGTGCTTGAGCATTAGAAGTCTCTTGCTTAGTGCTTGAGCATTGGAAGACTCTTGCGTGTGTGCTTGAGCATAGTTTTGTGAAGTCTCATACTTTGATAGTATTGAGCATTTGTAATCTTTGTGATTATAGTGAAATCTCCTTGGAAGTGCAAGGGGGACTGGACTACTTCCGTGTTGTGGAAGGAACCAGGATAACTGCTTGTGTCTTTGTCTTTCTTTTCTCTGCTCTGTTCTTTCCGCTGCATATCTGATTCTGATCATTTCATCAGAAGCACTCTCAGTCTGCTTCTGAAGATTTATCAGAAGAAGAATTTTTTAGACAGAAAAAGAAAACACAATTCAACCCCCCCCCCTTCTTGTGTTTTTCTCACCTTCAACTTTCTCTAGTAATTCTTCTATATGTGCGGGTATTCTTCTTCCTGGTTCTAAATTTACTAATACATGGCGCATTTTCCTATAAATTAATCCTATAATTTCACCACGTTTTATCTTGTGTAACTCTGTAGAATGAATTATAGGGATATCGATCATTTCTTTTAATTGTTTTCCTCTAATATATGGAGCCTTAATTGAAATATACTCTAAGTATTGGCAAAAAGGTGCATATAATCTTAGAAAATTATTTCCTATTATCATATCTAACCCTGTTTCTTGTTGATATACCATAGGTACCATAAATAATTTATTTTGAATATTTAAGGTAATTCTAGTAGCTACCCAATTTAATGGATGTATAGATCCATCAGCTATTTGAATCTTTAATGGTTTTTCTAATTTTTCCAATTTACTAAATAATGCTTTTGTTGCTATACAAATACTTGCCTTTGTATCTATATAAGCTTCAGTTTCTTTATCTTCTTTTTCAATTTTTATTTTAATATAAGTACTATTCAAATTTTGTTTCTTCTGAAGATAATTCATATTCAATTTCCTCTGAAGATAGGTTATCTCCTAAATATTCATATACACTACAATCACTATCACTTAGTTCATCTTCTAAGGGCTCTAAATTATATATTTGATATACTTTCTTTATTAGTTTTGATTTTTCTTTAGTCTCTTTAGTATCCTTTTCTTTCTTCTTTGGACATTCATTAGCATAATGTCCCTCTACATTACATATCCAGCATACACATTTCTTTTTTCCTTTTGGGCAATATTTTCTAGGTGTTTGTCTCTTTTTCCTAAAATACTTTTTCTTAGTATTTTTATTGGCTCTTTTCTTTGGATAGGTTTTTCTTAACCTTGGTTTTCTTCTAGGATTTTTCCTACTTCTTTTACTACAACCATAATTTCCGGGTAAGTCTAAGTCTAATTTGTTACAACAAAGTGAAGTACTTCCTAGATTTAAGTTTTTAATTTTTTCCCTTTCTAGACACTGATTTCTTATTTCTTCATATAAAATTTGTATTACTCCTGCTAAGGTATCACCTAATTCTTCTGGTCGAGATTTCCATTTTTCTCTTATACTTGTACTAAGTGGATAAGGTAATTTAGATATAAATATATTTGTATATATTAATTGAGTTTTCCTATCTAAATCATAATAATATTTTTTAAATTCACAAATAAAGCTATCTATCTCGCACATATTGCATATTTGCATATTATTTAAATGAGCTTCTGCTCTTTCTCTTAAGCGTTTATTTACTTTTGCTTTATGTTCAAGGATATTAAACCCTATAAATTCCTTATATATTAATCCTATTATTAATTTGGCAAATTGTTGATTATTTTCAGTAATTCTAGCATATTGTTGCCAAGTTTCATCCTCAATACTTGTTAAAAATTTTAGCACATTCCCTGTTGTTCAATAAGCTATTAAATTCTTAACACCCATTAGATTTACCTTACTAAATCTCTCATCGGTTGCTAGAAGCATAATCATATTATTAGACCATCTTTCTAATATTTCTTCTGGATTTCTTACGCAATCAAGGTTTAGTAATTTTTTAGATTTTCCTTCTTCATAATGGGGTTTAAATTCATCCGAAATCTTTGTCCATTTTCCGTTAGCTCTAGTATATCCTCTACGATTCATTGTTTCATTTTCATAGTTTTCCCAAGAACTAAGTGGGTTCCAATTATCTTCTCTTTTTCTTTTTGATTTTGAATTACTTGTCTCTCCTCTCTCCATAAATATTTCATCAAAATCAGAATCAGATCCTATATTAGATCCTATTTCGGATTCTAAATCTGAGGAATTATAATTTAATATTACTTCTTCATTTTCTTCTTTAGTTTTTATTTTTTCTACTTTTTCTAAACTTATTGGTTTATTTTCTTGTTCGACTATTTTTAATTGTTCCATTAATTGTTTAATTTCTTCCATATCATTGGATCTCCTAATTGATTCCATATATTCAGTTTTTATCCCCTCCATGAAGATATTGGGTTTATTAACATAGATGGTATTAATGGTTCTTGTTTAACTATTTTATCTAATTGTTTTACTTCTCTTGTTTTATTTAATAATTCTTCTATATCTTTTATTGTTATACTTCTATTATTTTCTTCATAATCTAAATGATTTTCTAGTTGCTGAAGAGCTTCTCTAATTTTAAAAATGTTTTCATCTTCATTAATTCCTTTTATATTGTCTAAAGTTTCGTATATACTATTTATTTCACTACGTTCAATTTTAATTTTATTAAATGTGTGATCTAGAATTTTATTAGTTTTTTCTATTAATAAAATGATATTATTATTTATTTCAATCATGGTATTGTTTATTTCTTTATACATTAATTCTATTTCTTTGGATAAAGTCATTATTTAAAAAAGGTCGTCGCTAATTGGTTATTTTCTAGTAGTGACTTAACTCCCCTTTTATTTTACTTAACTCCCACTTAATTCACTTAATTATTAATTAACCCCCAAAACTCCAATAATTACTAATTCTCACTTATACTATTAAATAATACAAATAGTCATTTAATAAAATACACCACACCATAAAATCAACATAAATCATTTAAAATCACATAAATCATCAAAGTGGACTCTAAACTCTATAAAATAATTAAATAATTAAAGAGGGCGTTACAAATGATATTGTCGAGTGATTGTGATAATATCGTTTAAAAAGCTAGAAACTGTTAATTGATCGAGAGATTGCAGCTGTTACGCTTGATTGATATCTCTAACCCCAAGCGAAATGGTCATATCTCTTCTCTATTTATTTTATGTCAAATAGTTTATATAGTTTACACAAACAGACATTTTAAATCCATACACTTAGAACAATATTGATTGTTGAATGGCTTGAATATCGCGCTAGTCCCTCTGGAGACGATATACACAAAAATACTTACTTTTGATTGATAGAAAAATACTACATCATAACCCTCCACGGCCAGCTTCTTAGAGGGACTATGGCCGCTTAGGCCACGGA
>NC_053046.1:23530320-23565320 GCF_003473485.1 Medicago truncatula | reverse complement strand
TTTTACCAAGAGTGTTGCAGTGGTAATGGAATCCAACCACCATTCCTCTCTTTCTTGCTCAACTCCCTCATCCCCCTTTTTAATATCAATTTGCTTTAAATTGGTACTATTGATTATCAATATGACGGTGAATAGTGAGAAGTCAATCAGGGATAATATGAGGTACACAATATCTCAAAAGTGAAATTTAGATTGTAAAATGATGGAATGGTTCTCGACAATCGATTTTTAAATCAAAAACCATGGTTGTTTGACTTCTTCATAAAAACCAGAAGCATGATTATTGAGTGGGGGTTAGCAAGAAGGTGAACACGCTAATATTAATATGAGCCATTAAAATAGATTATAAATATTAGTCATTAAGATAATTAATTTCTCATGCATCGCATGAATCCAAATACTAGTTAATCTAATAGTAAAATAATTATTACATGAACTAATATGAGACAACTTCACATGTTCGAAATTGAAGGTACAATAATAGATTCAACCCAACTCATAAAAGTTCATATCTCGTTCGTACGATTCAAAAATTTATAATTTGTTAATTTTCATAGTCATTCACACGAAACATTATGACATTTAGAACCACTGGATTTATCTGGATCAGTTCAAATGCACAGTAATCTTCTTGACACAGATAGTTATCATTTTTGAATATATGAAATTTTTTGAATTTCATTTGATGTGAATCCTTACGAAACATTTCCGCAGAATCTTCCCACTCTTGTCCATCAGAATTTCGGAGCAGTATAGAAACATTTTCATTCAGATGGCGTGAAGCAAAAGTAGAATCAATAAACTACAAAATAGACCAGAGATCAATTAGGCAACATAAATAATTTAATATTTGATTTAAATAAAAACAACAAAATAAAACCATCACCGCATTATTTCCCCTAGTGACTTTTGATATAAAATGTGGATTTGCAGTGCGATAAGCTTCCGCAGCCATTCTTGCATTTTGTGCCATTTTCTCAACTGTTGTTTCAGAAAACAATTAGTACTAGTTGGCTGAATTGCAAAAAAAAAAAAATGGAAAAAAAAAAAAAGAGTTTTGATAGGAAAAATAAGAGACAACAAAATTATGCATAAATGGTAGGAAATGGAAAAAAACTTATGACAATAATGGGTAAGCCATTCAGGCAATCTCTATCTCTATCTCTATCTACATGTATTCTAAGGTGCAATTTGCTTATGTGTCAGCTCACCAATACCCTATTTTTAATCTTAAGCATTCTCCTACTTTGCTTATGTGTCTCTCCCTCAAACCATTGCTTCATATTTTAATCATTCATAATCTATATACTTTAAATCACTCCTTTATAAAGTACATAATTCATTGCTAGACTCTGTGAATTTCTAACGTACATAATTCATTGCAATAAAAGAATTAGTTTAGTAATCTATGGATTTCATAGTATATATTGTACCTTCTCCAAGAGAAACACGGTGGTTTTTAATTCTAAGTTTTGGTTGGTGGATTTGGCAATTAGGAGTATATTTTTTTAGTTTACTCTCTCTATGTTGTAACCAGACGAGTAAAAGGATATATTTTTAAAAGTTGTTCTTTTAATTCTTTCTTTTGCTGCCAATACAAAGACTACGAATATGGAATTATTCTTGGAGATTTCTCATGCAAAACTAGAATAAGGAAAAGCTAGCAACTTCATCATACATGCATCTTAAGCAAAAAATGCAATGTGATTGCTAAATGAATCGATCATACATGCCGTTGAAAACTATTTATTTTAATGAACAGTTCAATTTATGCAGCTTATCTTTTTTAGAGATAAAACTCTATTACTTATATATCAATTCTATAAAACTCCTTATTTTTATTATAAATTATAAACTTTTATGTGTACTTTATAATAATAAAGTAACTTCGAAATAGTTTACATTAGCAAGTATGGGGAAGTGCCCTTACCTTGGACGCTTTCCTGAAAAGAGAGAGGTCTTCAAATATATTTCTAGCTTTACAATAGCAACTTAATTTATAGGTGCTATTCAAACATTTCCATGACAACTAGGCTTTTAATAACCACATTTTCTTTTATCAAAGTCAGCAGTTTATTTCGATAAAATCCAAGCCAAAGATAAAAACTATGTGATGAATTCATTTTGGGTAAAAAAATTGGAGAACCGGCCAATCTTTTATTAAGCATGTGTTTCTTTTGAAGTTTTAGCACCACCGTCCATTTAATTAAAGTACACTACACATTAACTATATTATGTTCTTAACTAGCAGTCAATTTTAATGTTCTTTTCACATTTGATTTCTTAACTGCACAGGTATAATACGTCCAAGTGAAGAACAATTATATTTAGGGGGAGTATTGAATTAGGATTTTAAAAGACTATTTTAATAAAAAAAGTCTTATAAGATTTTTAAAGACCGTGTGAGATTGTATTGATTCTGTGAGATTTTAAAAGACTTTTTATGTAAAAGACTTTATACACTCAAGATTTTAAAGGATTTATCACACTGACTTTTAAAAATTTCAAAGGATTTTATGTTATTTTAAAATTTCAAAGAATTAAATGAATTTTAGGGGAAAAAGAACATACTTACAAGCGTGAATGATAGAAATAATGAACAAATAAATTCTAGCGTCTGAATAAAGAAAAATAAAACCAATAAAAAAATATTTTACTATTGATTTTCAAATTTTAAGAATTTTATGGATTTTATAAGATTTTAAGGGACTAAAAAACACTCTAACACATTATTCTCAATACACATTTTTTATTTGTTAAAAATGTTATTCCCACAAAATTCAATTGTACATATTTAAAATCAACACTTACAAATCTTTCAAAAAAAATATATTGTGTCAGCCATTACAAATCGGTTGAGTTTACCCGAGTTTACCAAGTGTTAACTCAGTCAAACTCGTTAAACCTTTCGATTTTACCAGAAACCGAGTTTACCTCAGAGTTAACACTCGATTTACAAAACATTGATTACGTCATACTCTCTATCATAATATTCTCAATACAATTTTTTATTTTTTTATGAGATAGAGAGAGGGAGAGAGGGCGGATGAGAGATGAGAGAGAGAGAATGGAGAGATAGAGAAACGAAGAGAGAAAGGAGAGAATACGGAGGGGGAGGGAGAGAGAGAGAGAGAGAGAGAGAGAGAGAGAGAGAGAGAGAGAGAAATGAGAAGAAAGAGATAGTAACTTTTAAAAGAAAAACAATCTCAAGAAATCTCATCTTTTCATGAAAGACTTTTTCTTATTAAAATCCCACTACAAAATCCATCAAAATCCAATTTATTAAACAATCTTTTGAAATTTGAATGATTTTGAATACCACAAGACTTTTTTTAAGTGATGAAAAGTCTTGATTGAATACCTCAATACTTTTTTAAAATGACAAAGAGTCTTGATTGAATACCACAAGACTTTTTCATAATTAAAAAGTCTTTTAAAATCTCATAGAATCCTAATCCAATACATCCCCCTTAACCTCAATGCACACGTATAATACTTCTCAGTGCACTATTAGATAGAAAAGGAAAACTTACATGCTTTTGTTTAATAATTTCTATTGCTGCATATATTTTTGTGTCTAATCCATGGTTGCAGCTGTCAACACAAGAACAATGAAACACATCAAAAGTATCCGATAATTTATACTTTCTAAATGAGTTCTAATAAAACTAAAGATTTCAATACATGCTTCAAGGTAATTATTTTAATTGAGTAATCAAGCAAAAGCATCCAAAAGGTCTTTGATTATTTATTACCAATGAAGCACGGACACTCCTTGGATTAGGTGTGTCCTAGTGTCAGACGCGTGTCGTGTCCGACACCGACACCGACCCTTGTAATTGCACTGAATTATGTGATTTTCTCAAATTATTAGTTGTGTCGGCGTGTCAGTGTCCGTGTCATCTCCGGTGTCCGTATCCGTGCTTCATAGTTTATTACTCAGAAAAAAGAAGAAAAAAACATCACATATGCACACTGTTTTGTTTCTAATGTTTTTTATATGGAATTCTCATGTTTACTTTTTTCTTTCTTACCAAGAATATTTTGAAGAGGATGGAATTATTAGAAAAGCCAGCACAAGAGAGAGAAGGTGACAAAAGAGAAACATCAAGGAATAGGTGAGAGATTAAGGGCCTGTTTGAAATAGTTTTTGTTTTCAGTTTTTGAAATATACAAGTCCTCTTCTCACAATAGTTATCCTTTTACATGTTTTAGTTTTAGTCCCCAAAACAAAAAAATTCAAAACAGTTTTGAAAACTGTAATTTTAAAAAATAGTTTAGCAAAAAAGTTTTTAATTTTCAAGTTTTTAAAAAACTGAAAAAGAGTTTTTGAGAAGTGTTTCAAACAGGCTCTTAAGTAACATATGCAAAATATTCTTTTACATGATATAACAAATAGGATTCTTACCACTTACATTTACTTATGCAGCTGGATTGCCCTTCGCCAGCATTTCTGCTGCTTTTGGTTGGATTTGGAGACCTACATTGAGGACAATAACATTTGGAGAATAGTCAATGACTATAAATATAGAAACAAAAGAAGATTTGAAACAAAAACAGTGTATAAAAATCATCAGTGACTATAAACATTAGAAGATTTGACCAAATCTCAGTCACTAATCATTTTCACACTATTATATATGTACAGATTTGTGATAGTGATTACAAGTGGGTGATGAGGGTTTACATAGGGAATGTAGAATTTTAGTAAGGCTGTATGCAAGGAATGCTTTTTCTCCAAATAATGCATTCATTCATTCATTCATTCATTGTGATTTGAAACAAAAAATGTAAAAGCACAGTCCGGTGATATTTTCAAGGAAATAAACATGAAATAAAACAGACAATGAAAATGAAAATGAAAACCACGTAAATAGTAAATCAGTGTGTGGCTTGGTGGATTGCTTGAATTTTCAAAACCTATTTGGTCTATCTCACATGTTTTAACTGTTCAATGAGAGAGGGAAAGTTTAAAATTTTATTTGTCTTAGTTTGTCCTTTACTTGATTATCTATCCTACATTTACCTTCCTCATATATTATAATGCTTCCCCTTATAAAGCCTGTGCAGCCACAAGCTAGCAAGCTATAAAGAAGCCTAAAGTTTAACTATGAATATCTATTTATTGTGTTATAAACTTAAACTTAAAGTGAAGGGAAAGTTGGAAAATCTAAAAACACGTTAGGAAAAACAAATGTGTGAGAGAAGCAGCAGAAAGCCAATAGCAAAGCAAAGCACTAACAAGACTTTTAAAAAGAAAAATTTGATGAAAGCTCCACAATACTGACAGACCATATATCGAAACAAATCTAAATGCATATCATGTTAATCACAAGTTCCATTTACGATGGACCATATATCAAAACAAATCTAAAAGTATATCAAGTTACTGATAAGTTCCACTTTTGTCTTCAAAATTTTGTTCACGTCCAAAAAATAATTTCTACCTAAATCATGTAAAACTTAGATACACATATTAATGCAAAATAGAGAAGTATACTGTTTTAAGCCTAAAAGGGTTTGAAATCGAAAATGGTTACTTTTAAGATGCTAAGAAATGTAAAAGATCATAGATATCTGAAAGAAAAAAACGGTTCAGACAGAAGGGTTGAACCAAGAAAAACCATACAAATGGGTTGGTCACCATATTAAACCCAAACTTTGAGATGTGAAAAAACTTTAGGATAGTTTTAACATGTAGACTATGTGAGTAAACAAATAATCCCAAACAAAGCAAAAAATCACATCTTTTGAATCAAATAGATGCTACTAAAGCTAATGACTGTTAAAATATTGTATGGTACTTACAATTTAGAACAAACACAATGAGCTGGCTGAGACCATATCCTCCTGCCACACACACAACGCGGATTGGTGATCTTCCTAGCAAAACGAGATGGCATAGATAAGCTTGAGAAGACATTCCAAGAAGACATTCCAATATGTTTCCAATAGTTATATTACAAAGAAAAGTTTGGATTATTAATTTTTGTTATGCAATCTGAGCCAAAAAGATGCCAAACTGTGTGGAAACAATCCTATCATGACCATTAAGTAAAATATTGAAGTTGGATTTCGGTTTCTCATGTTTATAAACTTAGGATCATCATCGTATTTAAATTGGTACTAACCCATATGCATTCTTTAGACATATTCAAACACTTATTTTTCATATCTTAAAAGAGAAAAATAGGTATTAGATAGAAATGGAATACTTACATGTTTTTGTTTCATCATGCCTACTCATAACTCCTTTTAGAACTATTGCTTCTTTAGCTCCACAAAATCAAAATCAGCTCCATTGCTAACAAACAAGCAAACAAAAACATATTATGGTTAAGGATGGGCATCTTAACAGTTATTTTCCGTTTTTGCACAATTTGAGCAACTTGCTTTCTTGCACCATAAGCTAAAGAGCAGAATAAGAATTAATACATAAATACATGATTTACAAAGGGAAAAAAAAAAATTAGACAAGTAAATATTTTTTTCTAAAGTGCAGAATCTAGGGGTGATAGGCAGCACTGAAACAAAATCATATTAATTGAAATAAGCATTGAAGTAATCAGGCAGTTTAGTGCAAGATCTAAGGGTGATAAGGAAGTTTAGTGATTTGAGATGTGATGAAATTGTTGGTATTTGCATTGATAAGAGTAATATCAGGCAGTTTATCAATAAAACCATTATGGTTGGGAGTATTTAGTTGGAAACAATTGAAATCACCTGATGGATTTTTTCAGTAGAATCCTTTATAGCTGCATATATCAGAACCTACCCGTGATTTTGTATCACCCAATGGACCTGAATTAATCAAGGTTTTAAAATTTTAAATTACTAGATACACTACATGGAGTCTTTATTCATCAATTGTAGGAGACAAATGTATTTAAGAGAGTAAAGAAAAGTTGTGACTTTTTATGTGTTTTTATGCAATCTGAGCAAAAAGAAAGATTTTTTTAAGCAAAATATCATATTATTCATTTTAAAAGTTGAGAAGTTACTTTACAGGGTTTGGACAAGAGTTGAGAAAAAAATATATTAAATCAACATTGATTATAAATAATGTTGTATCTCTTCATCACCTACTCAAAATTTCTACATTCTATTTCATCTCAGTGATTCATAATCATATTCTTCGATAATAAATCAATGCGGTCAAAGCACTTCAAATTCACAAAATTCAATTGGGATCAGCTAAAATTTCAAGAAGTATGTGGCAAAGAGAGCAACCAGATTAGTCATCTATAAAAAAAATATAATATAAAACAAAACTGAGTAATAGAACACTGCAATTTTCACCTAAGTTTGTTTTGCAAAGTTATATTATTTGGATGACTAAAGAATCAAATGCCAGCCAATTGTACAACACAATTAATGTAACAAACAATACAACTATTGGAAACAACTAAAACAAAATCAGGGACCACTCAACAAAAAATCAGGTAGCAAAATAATCTTCACAAAAGCATCAGGGACCACACAAAAAAAATCAGGTAGCAAAATAATCTTCTCGGGCCTTAGAAATAACTAAAACAAACAGAATAACAAAAGATAACCACTTACTACTTCTTAGCAATGTCATTTCTTCAAGCTTTCTCCACAATCACCTACACACAGACAATATATTTCAGTAATCGTGCATATAACCATGAAGATAAAGGAAAATTTCAAAATTTTACCCAACTGCAGTAATTTCTCAGTTGTTTGGTGGATATCAAAACTGATAATTGAGAATCGCTACAAATGAATTAAACCACTTACCAGAACATTGTGAGACTCTTGGTGTGATGATCCTGCAGAAGATGAGAAGAACAAGACGTATCTTCCCAGAAATCATGGTGTCTTAAGGTTCCATCTTCACTGCCACTCCATACCACATTGGGGTTTCCATAACTTACCGCCAACTTCTTGACTCTGGTAGAGTGTGGAATTGGTAAATTTTCCGATGGAGTAATCGAATTATCGTCAAGTCCATTCACACTTATACAAGACCTATTGAATAACCGAACCTGCCAACAGGAAAGTCATAAAGTTATGGAATTAAAAATTTAAAATTGTAATAGCACAAAGCATGAAATGAAGTTATACCTATTAAAAATTTAAATGAAGGCAGTGAGCATTGAATATTCCCTTCACAGAATGTGCATTATATGCCAATATATATGACCCATAAGCTTCTTTAGTGATACGTGTTGGCCACCATCTTCTCCTGCAAAATCCAAATGATGTGGTTAGAGATAAGCTGCAATTGCTTCTGTATTAAATAATTTTTTGATAGGCGCTATAGGAAGGAGGAATATACCAGTTGAGATTGTACTTTTGAAAGCAATTTATCATCGAACATATCTCTCATGGGAACCTTTGCTGCCTGAAATTAAGCACACAAAAACAGGATAATGAATAAATAACTTTTCAAACAATATAATGTTCTATTTTAAATTCATAGTCTAATTTTATACAAAATTGAACCAAAAGTATTATGTTTCGCATAATCGGGTAGAAATATAGATCGCAAAGAAACGAGGAAGATGGCGCTAATCTCACATTCAAAATAAGCTTTGGAACGAAAAAAGGAGGCCATGAAGGAGTCCGGCGTCTAGGGTTTGCGGCTAGGGAGAGTTTATGTTTTTTGGAGATAAAATAATTCAGAAAATGACTAAAGACAAAAAATAGACATAGAGAAAAGGGAAAATAACTTGGATTTACATTTTTACAAAGTTTTGTACAAGCCTTAATGTATTTCGTACAGAAGGAGAGTATGAAGAATATGATGCTTTAGTGGTGAAACAAGGATGAATTTGCTTGGAAAACTCCTTCAAAAGATATGACCCATTTTTCCAATATATGCTTTTCAAGATTATATTCGGATATAAAGATAGAGAAAGCTGAGTAGATAAAGAAAGTATGGTTATTTTGTAAAAGTTACTTATAGGGTTTGGTCAAGAGTTGTAGAGAAAAAAATTATTAATCAACAATGGCTGCAAATAAGGCAGTGCATCTTCATCAACTACAAGAATAAAAATGATTTTAAGCCAGAATTCACATGCACACTATCTCGCACCGATGAAAAATATTTATCATACAAAGAAAAATTGGGACTTCAAACTTATTAACTCTCCAAAGTTCAATGTGAAGTGGATTGTGAGTTGAAATAAAATAAAGATTGTTTCATTATGTGAGAGAAACCGAAATAAAATAAAGTTACTTTAGACTCTTTTCTAAGTTTAACATAAATCGAAAAATCAATTTGTTACAAACACAGGAGTCAGTCCAGGAGGCATAAGATGGAATTGACATGGCAAAAGAAGTATTGACTTGCAAGTCTATTATATATAACTCATAAAAGAATAACAACATATGGACATAGATAATATAGGAGAATATTTCTGTAATATATATATGGACATAAAATAATGCAAATTAGAATGAATGGGTTACACTTACAAGTATGAATCGAATCGAATCAATGATACCATGGAAATTTGCCAAGAGATCAACAACAACAACAGTAGTTTAAAATGGATTGTTACAAAAATTCATACAATCTGAAAGAGGGAAAAACAGAAATCATGTCCACAAATCATCATATAATGAAGAATAATATAAATAGAAGACAGGCAGAACCATAAATTGAAAGAAAACTGAAAGATAGAGGTGGTTGAGGAGACAGAGAAAACGTACTTCTTTTGGTCAAACGGGCCGATGTCGGTGGTTGGCGGCGGTGGTTGAGGTGGAGAGAAATGAGAAGAGAAGAGAGCGCTTAGTTTCGTTCAGGTCGAGAAATGAGAATGAAAGGAGAGAAACCGGGTTTGATTAGGAAGGTTGGGCTTGGCCCAATTCGCTGTAGTTCAGGGGGTGTAAGCCTAAGACGTCAGTGTAAATAGCAATATGTCCAAAAATGGATCTCCAAAAATGGATTTGCAAGAAATTGAACCAGGTTCCATATGCCATCACTTCATAAATTTTACCACTAAGTCACAACCATTTTAGCTGAAATATTCTTACTTCTAAAATAGATATGTAAGGCCTTTTTTTAAGCCACTAACACATTGGCTGTTCCTTAGCATTTACTTTTTTATTATTGGCAACTCCTTTATTTTATTTTTCCGGTTAGCACATAGCAGTTCCTTTTCTTATTTTTTTCCTTTTGTCATCGCATAACAACTCCTTTTCATTATTCTTTTTTTTTTTTCTTTCTTTCTATCACCACATACCAGTTTCGTATTATTTTCTTGGTGCAAACTTTTGTAGCAATCTTCTTCTTCTTATTCCTAAACAAAGCTTTGTTGCCCTAATTTTAACCTAATATTTTAACCCTAATATTTTAGCAACTTTTCCCTCCTTTAAAACCTAACCATATTTCCTAATTCTCCTCCTCCAAACCCTAACCATCTAACTTCACTCCTCCTAAACCAAATTTCCTAATTCCCCTCCTCCAAACCCTAACCAATATATTTTAATCTTTTCTCCTAAACCGAAATCTCTTTTTAAAACTATACCTTTCTCTCCTCCAAACCCTCACCAATATATTTTAATCATTTCTCCTAAACCGAAATCTCTTTTCAACATGGCTTCCAGAAACATTTATCGCTGTTTTAAAGTATAATTCATTCTTTCAATCCCTTTTAATCTTTTGTAGGTCCGTTGGTGAAAAACCCTTTTTCTGATCTTGACAAAGCAATCAACAAGCTCAGACTGAAATACATATCATATATCGTTGAATATGACATTGATGTTGTATGTGTTTTTTGCGAAATATATCTATTCTTAATTATTTGCATTCTATTTTATCAACGTGTGTGATGTTTTTGTTTGTTATTTTTTTAGGGTGCAGTATGCTTGCCAAACATGTTTGGCGGTGATTTCGGAGATCAAATTGGGCGTTATGCAATATTGACTGATCCTAAGTCCAACAAGTTTGAAGTATTGGTTGACAGAGTAAACGAAGCATTTTTTTCTCACAAAGGGATGGAAAGCGATTCGTGACTTTTACGGAATCGATCTTGGTGCCCGGATTACCTTGGTTTTTGTGGGTGACGGACAGTTTGATATACACTTGACTGATAGGTTTCACAAGAATATCCCCTACCCGGTTTTTGATCCCCCTATGCATTTCCTTCTTGACAAGATGAATTTGCAAGCAACTTTCGATGAGTATCTCCCCCAATAACACTCTTCTTGCTTATTGTCACAATATTAGTGACATGGTTCTTGATTTCGAAAAAAATTAACTGAGTATGATGTTACAAAAGGTTGTATGGTATGATACACTTTTCGTGTCCACCTTAACTTATTTTGTTCCTTTTCCGTTTGTGAGCTAACTTTTGCAACTATTCCTTATGAACATTTCAAGATAGGACGGCGTTGAAATAGGTTTGTGGAAGCTCGCAGGCTCCGTGAAGGTGTGAAGATCAGAGGGGATGCTCCGATGGTTGGGTCACATGATACCATCTACCTTGATGTTATTTACAATTAGTCCATGTTTAGATAAATTGTGCAAGACCTTTCCAATTTGAATTTTAAGTTTTAGTTTCTTAGAGTTTTGGAAGCATCTATTTTTTTTGTCTTTGAATTTAGCAAATGTCCCTTGAATTTCATAAATAATTTAGCCTTGCTTGCTTTGCTTTTTGATTTATATATTTGTGTTTGTTTTTGTGTTGCTGAATCAATTTAGTAGCATGGCTGTGTTACTGAAGCATTTTAGTAACATGGCTTTTAGTAACATTATTAGTAACAATTACTAGAATCAATTTAGTAGCATAGCTGTGTAACGTCTCCTCTTAACATTATTACTAACAATTACTAATCCTAATCTCTAAAATATGTTTTGGGTGGAAACAAACTAAAATCCTAATCCTAATTTCTCTCAATCAAGTAACTAAGAGATTTCATCCACATCTCTAAACTAACTTTTTGGTGGAAAGAAACTAAAATCCTTATTTCTCTCATTCAAATAATTAGGGGATTTCATCCACATCTCTAAAATATGTTTTGGGTTGAAACAAACTAAAAATCCTAATTCATCTCATTCAAATAACTACTAAAGATTTTATCCACATCTCTAAAATATGTTTTGGGTGGAAACAAACTAAAATCCTAATCCTAATTTCTCTCATTCAAGTAACTAAGAGATTTCATCCACATCTCTAAACTAAGTTTTTGGTGGAAACAAACTAAAATCTTTATTTCTCTCATTCAAATAATTAGGGGATTTCATCCACATCTTTAAAATATGTTTTGGGTGGAAACAAACTAAAAATCATAATTCCTCTCATTCAAGTAACTACTAAAGATTTCATCCACATCTCTAAAATATGTTTTGTGTGGAAACAAACTAAAAATCCTAATTCCTCTCATTCAAGTAACTACTAAAGATTTCATCCACATCTCTAAAATATGTTTTGGGTGGAAACAAACTTAAATCCTAATCCTAATTTCTCTCATTCAAGTAACTAAGAGATTTCATCCACATCTCTAATCTAACTTTTTGGTGGAAACAAACTAAAATCCTTATTTCTCTCATTCAAATAAGTAGGGGATTTCATCCACATCTCTAAAATATGTTTTCGGTGGAAACAAACTAAAAATCCTAATTCTTCTCATTCAAGTAACTAAGAGATTTCATCCACATCTCTAAAGTAACTTTTTGGTGGAAACAAACTAAAATTTATTTCTCTCATTCAAATAAGTAGGGGATTTCATCCACATCTCTAAAATATGTTTTGGGTGGAAACAAACTAAAAATCCTAATTCCTCTCATTCAAGTAACTACTACACATTTCATCCACATCTCTAAAATATGTTTTGGCGAATCAACTATGGTAATTCTTAAGTAAAAAAAATGCCAATTCTTAAGTAAAACAAAGTGCCCCATCAACAATATTAATTTCATTTTATTCATATTAATCTTTATCCTAAAATGTTGGTCATTTCCTAATTTTTTTTCCACTATTTTGTGCTTATCCTGATAACTAATACTCTTTATTGCTCAACCGACATATCATACTCACACGTATTCCACCTTTTTCCTATAAATATATCATAACCTATTAGCCAAACCATCTCAATCTAAATAAGCATCCTCTCTCTTGGAAAGGAAAAAACAAGCCAATGATGTCTGCCAAATACACTCCAATCTCAGCTGTTTCTGGAGGAAGAAAGAATCTCAAGATGTGTGTGCGAGTTGCTCACATTTGGTTGATTCGAGAGAAGAAGGTCCCCGCTAGCATCATTTTCATGAACATGTTACTGGTCGATGAAAAGGTTTCTGCATGTTTGCACTCTTAGCTTTAAAATTAAACTAATGTCATTGTTGTTTTTTAGTTATGTAATTTAACCAGCTGTTTAATGTTGTTGTTGTCGTCAATAGGGTGGACGTATTCACGCCACAGCTAGAAAAGATTTGGTGGCAAAGTTCAGGTCCATGGTTCAAGAAGGGGGTACATATCAGCTTGAAAATGCAATTGTAGGTTTTAATGAAAGTCCTTATAAGGTAACTTCACACAAACATAAGCTTAGTATGATGCACAATTCAACTTTTACCAAAGTACACTTGCCTGCTATCCCTATGAACGTTTTTGAGTTCAAGCCATTCAATGAAATTCTCTCTTCAACTGCCGATGAAGTATCTACGGGTAAGACTTCAATTCTGAATGTGTGTTGTACATTATTTCTACCTATAAGCATTCGTTTAGGAATTTCATACATTTGTTTTTGCTTTTGTATACGTAATTTCAAATGTTATTGGTCATGTAATTGAAAGAGGTGATATAAGGGAAACTGAAAAGGACGGAAGGAAAAGCAGGGTTATTGATCTCACTTTAAAAGATCTTGAGTAAGATTTGTCTCTTTCTTTGTACCTGGTTGTAATATGATTTTAATATACCTTATGTTCCTGAATTGATATTTTGGTAATATTTTATTACAGAAACAACCGCTTACATTGCTCTCTTTGGGGTGAGCATGCTGACAAAATTGTGACCTTTTTTGGCAACCATGACAACGACACACCTACTATATTGATATTGCAGTTTTGCAAGACACGCATGAAGTAGATAAAATAGTCACAAGGAAGGGGGGGTTTGAATTGTGACCCTTTAATAATTATCCTGAAACTTAAAAGTGATTCTCAAGTTGTTTACTTGGAATTATGTTAACTTTCTGACTTCAGAATGTTCTGAAGTTCATAAACAAAATTGCTTAATAAAGTATAAGTGTAAGTGTGTGTTGTGTATACTGTAAATAAAAGAGTATAGAGAAGAAAGAAAGAACACACAAAGAGTTATAGTGGTTCACCCAATGTGGGCTAGTCCACTCCCCACAATCCTGTGAGAGTTTCCACTAAGATGCTTGAGATAACCTCTCAAGTCCTGCACCTTACAATCTTGTTCACCTGAACAATTACACTCCTGTATTCTCTAAGCCTCAGCAGGCTTGCACCTTCTTGCTAAGTTAACCACTTAGACTTTTACAACCTTTGCTCAACCTAACACTTTAGGACCTCTAAAAGCTAGATGAGACTTTGTTACAATTTGTATGGAAGTTGGGTGTTTGTAAAACAAACAATGAAAGAAGAAGAAGAGGTTATCCTACAGATAACAAGAGTATTGATTTGCACTAAGTTGATGAAAGACTTAGAGATTGATCAATTTCAGTTTGCAAAAGCTTCAAACAAAATCAGAGTTGTTTTCTTGTATGCTTTGCAATGGTGCATGTTTTGCTAAGGCCAAGCCCTCTATTTATAGAGTCTTTGGGCTCATATAGCCGTTGTAGGGTGTCCAATGGTGTTATGCCATGTGTCCTGGGTCCCACAAGCTTTAACTTGAAATTCTGGGCAAACATTCTGATCTCTGATGAACATCAGAATGTTGTTGTGTTCATGATGATCTTCATCTGGGTTCATCATGTTCTTCATCTGGGTTCATCATGTATGAATGAACACATGAAGTTCTGGGTTATGCATATGCTTTTCATATGAATTTCTGGGCAATAACCAATGTATGGACTTTTCTTCATACATCAGAATGTTCCTTTCCCAGATTTTGTCTTGGAACCGGTGCAGGAGGATTTAGTGGGATTCTGCATCTTCATGCCCATGCTTTGAGAGATTGTGTTGTCCTTGATCAGTACCAACTCTCAGACGTGTCTATCTCTTGTTGGAGATGACAGATTTGCTTTGCTTTTGCTTTTTGCTTTTCACCTACTATACTGTTCATAAAGTAAGCATGAGCTGAGCTTGAACATTCTGATCATCAGAATGTTCCATCTGTTTCACTTAGGATGATTTGTAAGACTATCATTTGATGTAATCAAATCCTAATAGTGAAACAATAATGAAGAGCAGTGATGATAACATCTAGGATGATATTCCTTTGTGAAATATTCCTAGTACATCAATGTTCATAGTCTTAAATGAACATTGAATGCCTTCTTTGACATAACTCTTGTATATGCCTTTATTGCTTGATTGATCCATGCAAATGTACTTTCCTGGACATATATTCATGTCACATGTGCCTTGCATGACCTTGATCACAGTTCTTGAGATTCTTGGCTTGTATAAGAACAACCTTCTGAACTAGGTTGCTTCTGAACAACCTTCTGAACTAGGTTGCTTCTGAACTGGTTGCTTTGAACACTTTGACTAGTTGCTTCTGAACTGGTTGCTTCTGAACAACCTTCTGAACTGGGTTCTGAACAACCTTCTGAACTGGGTTGCTTCTGAACAGGGTTGCTTCTGAACAAGATTGCTTCTGAACAGGGTTGCTTCTGAGCAAGGTTGCTTCTGAACAGGGTTGCTTCTGAGCAAGGTTGCTTCTGAACAGGGTTGCTTCTGAGCTCTCATCGGAACGTTCTGATCAACTTTCTGATCAACATTCTGAACTAACTTTCTGAACTTTAGAATTAGTTCATGGATTCAATGTCCTTTGATTTTATGCATCTTGGTATGATTCAAACCTTGTTCCTGTCTTAGTGAAAACACTCAAGAGCACAAGTTAAATACCAAGGAATTAATCAAAGTCCATTAATTCTTTAATCATATTTGTTTATTATCTTTAAAATTAATTAGGGATTTTGCCTCAACAATCTCCCCCTTTTTGAAGATGATAAACTTATGATTTAGGATTAAGGATTTTGATTATATAACAGAGCTAAAAATTTATTTTAATGCTCCCCCTCATTTTTATAATCCATTATGCAGAGTTTTTAAGAACTTTAAAAAGCTCCCCTCAATTTCATAATCTTTTGCATAAAGTAAAAATATGCAAGACTGAACCAAATTCAATATTCATTCATTTGATATAACATGAAGTACATTACATGAAAAGATGGTTCAAAAACAAAAAGAAAATCAAAGTGCATGTGATCAAGAAAAGCAAAAGATGGAATTTATAAATTCCAATATCAATTGATCACCTAGACCTACTTAGGGCCTATAACTAAAAAAAACTTAAAGACTTTGAATCCTAAAGCTTCTCCCCCTTTTGTCATCTGCAAAAAGGATAGGGAGGATTTCTGAAAAGATTCATGGAGTGGAGTCTCCAGAATCAGAAGAGGGTTCTGCTTCAAAGATGGAGGGGTCATCAAATACTGGAGGTGGAATGGCCAAACCAGGAGCATGGACTTTGACAGTCCAGTCAGCCAGCACACAAGCAATTTTGTGGGTCTTGGTGGAGACTCTAAGTGCCCTTGAGGCTATCTTCTCTGCTCTTGAAAGCTTAGCAGGTTCAGCAGGACCAGAGGCTACAGCTTGCACTCTGTTTGCAGACACAAAGGTGTTGAGAGAGTCAAATAAAGCAGCCATGTTTAGAAGTTTGCTTCTTGTGGTGGTCTTCATTTGTGGTGGTGGTGGAGTGGATGAAGGAATGAAAGGTGGAGTAGGAAGGTCAGAGACCAAGAAGTTGGTAGCACCTGCAACAGAATCCATGGAGGAGGATGATGGGTTAACATTTTGACCATTTTGGGCCATGAGCTGTACCTCCTCAGAGGGCAGAGATCCTGATGCCAAAGGCATGGGATCAACTGACAGCTGGCCATCTGGAGGAAGTTCATTTGAGGCATGCTGATCATCAAGCTCTTGATTGTCTTGATCAGCCATGACATGAATATCTTCATCATTCTGGGCTTCAGTTACTGCAACATTCTGACCGGCAGAAGTTTCAACCTTCTGAACATTCTGAACAGCAGGAATTTCAACATTCTGACCTTCTTGAGCTTGCTGAGTTGTTTCTTGTCCATCTTGAAACAACTCACTATTGAAGTCAATGTTGATATCTTCAATATTGAGATCAAATCCAGTTGAGAACTCCACATCTTGAGCTTCTTCTTCAATGTTCATATTTGAAGCTAAGAGCTCAGCCACTTCCTGAGTTTCTCCATCAACAATCTCCTTTGCAAGCTTGGAGACTTCAGAGAACAAATTTTCTGCTGGTGGAGAGGGAGTTTTGGTATCTGTAATCTCTTCAACCCTTCTTTTCTTCACAGCTTTCTGAACATTTTGATCAGAATTTCTTTTACCAGATCCAGAGGGTCCAGAAGTTTTGGAGGCTGGCATGTTGGATGAAGTAATATGGAGTTGACCTAAGGTCTTGGAAGAAAATGTCATAAAATCCAGCTTGCGTTTCTCTCCTTCAAGGGGCACTTTTGCCTTTTGAAAAATGGAAGTGAGATGCATTCCATAGGGTAGTCCAGCAGATGTTTGTTTTATGGCTAGGCATGAATCAATCATGTGTTGAATAATGATAAAACACAGATTTAACTTAATCTTTTTCATGAGATGGTAGATGAAACAAAGATCTATGTCAGAGACAAGTTCAAAAGATCCACATCTAGGTAAAAGACAATGCCTAATCATGTTGTGAAGAATTTTGGGAGTATCTTCCAGGTTTGTGGAGTTAAAGGTGTGATTTTCTTTGGTGTATTTAACTATGAGTTTGTTACGGTTAACTCTAGACTCATCAAACCAGAAGCTAGAGTATAGCTGATTACCTTCATTTGGAATTTTGAATGCTTCAGAGACAAATTCCTGAGTCATCTTGATCTTTACACCTTTGACTGATGATATGAGAAACTTCTCATTTCCATTCTTCTTTTCCTGAACTGATAGGTTGGTGTAGAACTCTCTGACCAAGTCTTCATAGGTGTGTTCTTGAAGAGTTATGAAGTTGGTCCATCCTTGAGGTTCAGTGAACTCCTTCATATTCCATGCCTTGGTTTCCAGACTTTCAAGGTTGAAATACTTGGTTCTACACATTGGTCTGAGAGCAATCTTTTCTGCCCTTGAAGCTTTTAAGGTAGCAGCAAGTTTGGTAATATCTTTACCTTTCCCATGCTTCTTAGAAGAGCCTTTCTCTTCTTCTTTTTCAGCCTTTTCTTCAGATTCTTCCTCTTCACTTGCTTCTTCATCTTCAGAGGTCTTTCCTCAGATAAGGGCATAGCTTCAGCAGCAATCTCCTTCCTCCTTTGAAGTATTATCTTTGTAAGTTCCTTATCCTTTTTGAGGAAGCTTTTACTGATTTCATTGCGTCAGAAAGAGTTTGTTCAGAGTCTTCATCCTCTTCTTCTGGATCTTCCTCTGTTTCATCCTCAGAGTCTTCATCATCTTCTTTTTCTTCGTCAGAATCTAGATTCACGTGAGATACCTTTGGTTTCTTCAAAGGTTTCTTCATCCTTGTTGATCGTCTGGTAGGTATTGGTCTGGGTTTGATGATGGGTTTCTTAGAGGATCTGGTTTTGGAAGATTTGGGATTTTCAGAAGCAGGAATGATTACGTCCTGAAGAATGGTGCGTACAGGGGTTTCACTCAAAAGTTGTTGATCAGCAGCGGTGTTGGATGGTGGTGGTTGAAAATGTTCTTCGGAAAGTCTTGGGGTAGTTTTGGTTCTAGCCATTTTTTTCAGAAAATGAAGAACAGAGCAGTTTGAATTTTTGGGAAATGAGATGGAAGTGAAATAATCAGAGTTGGTAACTGATTATATAGACAAAACGTGCAAGAGAAAAAGAATAGTAGTGATATGATGACAGTTAGCATTGGGAAGGATGAAAAACTGTCAAAAAGCAACGCCTAGGAGAGAGAAAGGAAAAAGTAGCCGTTTGGGAAGATGAATGGATTTTGGATGATTTGATGGTTAAGCCATTACATGGTGGTTAAACCTTAAACATGACTTCTTATAACCAAGCATTAAATGCTTAAGATTATGGATGGATTTTTTGAACAAGTCAAAACAAGATCTCACGCATGAGATTGTTTGACCCAGAATTTGGGTTCAGAACAAAAAATAAGTTTCAAGAACGTCATGAATGGATAAACTCAGATGAACATACTTGATTGTTCTGATCGTATGAATATTGCAATGAACATTCTGATCATTTGAACATTCTGACCTGATGAACGTTCTGAACTCAGGAACATTCTGATGAGAGTGAGATAAAGATGGATCTATCTGATTTGTATCAGATGACATCAAGGGGTTTAGTTTAAGGCCCTTAGTGATCAGTAATCAATCTTTATTAGGATTTTTCATGATTAACAATTTTTCTTTAAGAAAATTGAATCTATCCTCAACAAGGGGTTTTGTGAAAATGTCAGCCAATTGATTTTCAGTATCAACAAAGCTTAATGCAATATTCTTTTTCTGAACATGGTCTCTAATGAAATGATGTTTTATTTCAATATGTTTAGACCTAGAATGCTGAATAGGATTCTTAGAAAGATTAATTGCACTTGTATTGTCACAATAAATAGGAACACTTGTGTACCTTAGAGAGTAATCTTCCAGCTGATTTCTTACCCATAAAATTTGAGAGCAGCAACTAGCTGCAGATACATACTCAGCTTCAGTTGTGGAGAGTGCAATAGTGTTTTGCTTTCTGCAAGACCATCCAATCAATGCTTGTCCTAAGAATTGACAGGATCCACTTGTGCTCTTCCTCTCAACTTTGTCTCCAGCATAATCAGCATCACAATAGGCTACAAGATCAAAACTAGAACCTTTTCTATACCAAAGGCCAAGATCAGTAGTACCTACTAGATATCTAAAGATTCTTTTAACTGCAGTTAAGTGAGATTCTTTTGCACATGTTTGAAATCTAGCACATAATCCTACTGCAAACACTATATCAGGTCTGCTAGCAGTCAAATATAATAATGAACCTATCATGCCTCTATATTCTTTTTCAGAAATAGATTTTCCACTCTCATCCTTATCTAAACTTGAAGATGGATGCATAGGGGTGCTCATGATTTTTGCCTCATTCATTTTATATTTCTTAAGAATGTCTTTGACATACTTTTCTTGACTTATGAAAATTCCATTTGAATGTTGTTTGATTTGTAAACCAAGGAAAAAACCAAGTTCACCCATCATGCTCATCTCAAATTCACTTTGCATAAGGTTGGAAAATTCTTCACACATTTTTATTTTAGTAGCACCAAAAATGATGTCATCCACATATACTTGAACAATAAGCAAGTCAGTATTATGTGTTTTTCTAAAAAGTGTGGTATCAATTTTTCCTCTTGAAAAACCATTTTCAATTAAAAATGTACTAAGTCTGTCATACCAAGCTCTAGGAGCTTGTTTAAGACCATAAAGAGCTTTTGTTAATTTGAAAACATGATTTGGTTTTTCTTTGTTTATGAATCCAGGTGGTTGACTTACATAAACTTCTTCATTTAGAAAACCATTTAAAAATGCACTTTTCACATCCATTTGAAAAAGTTTAATGCTTTTATGTGCAGCATAAGCAAGAAGAATTCTGATGGCTTCTAACCTTGCAACTGGTGCAAAGGTCTCATCATAGTCAATACCTTCTTGTTGGTTGTAACCTTGAGCAACTAACCTTGCTTTGTTTCTGACAACTTTACCTTCTTCATCAAGCTTGTTTCTAAAAACCCATCTTGTTCCAATGATGGTTTTATCTTGATTATTTGGAACCAAGTTCCAAACTTTGTTTCTTTCAAACTGAGAAAGTTCTTCCTTCATGGCCTTAATCCAAGAGTCATCAATAATGGCTTCATTGATTGACTTGGGTTCCATTTGAGAAATCATTGCCATGTTGTTATCTTGAAAGGACAATCTGGTTCTTACACCATCAGTTGTGCTTCCAATGATTTGATCAGTAGGATGATCCCCTACCATTCTCCAGCTTCTAGGTGGACTTTGAAAAGATTGATCCTGAGCATTCTGATCATCTTCTTTCTCTACTGTGTTCTCAGTATTTTGAACTGGAACATTCTGAAGTGTTGGTACTTCAGTGTCTTCATTCTCTTTAGGTTTAGAATGTTCATCATATTCATCAAATATGATATGCATACTAATTTCAACTGTCTGGGTTTTTAGATTGTACACTCTATAACCTTTAGAAGTTGTAGAGTATCCTAAAAAGATAGCTTTATCTGATTTAGGATCAAACTTACCCAATTTTTCTTTATTGTTCAGTATGTAACAATAGCAGCCAAAAATGTGAAAGTAAGATATGCTAGGTTTAATATTTTTCCAGAGTTCATATGGGGTTTTGTTAAGAACCTTTCTTATAGAAACTCTATTCAAAATGTAACAAGATGTGTTAATGGCTTCTGCCCAAAAGTAATTTTCAACATTTGATTCATTTAACATTGTTCTTGCCATTTCTTGCAAGGTTCTATTTTTTCTTTCAACAACTCCATTTTGTTGTGGAGTTCTTGCACAAGAAAAATTATGTTTAATACCATTTTCATCAAAGAATGTTTTGAAGGATGCATTTTCAAATTCTCCTCCATGATCACTCCTAACTGTGATGATATTATAACCTTTTTCATTTTGAACTCTTTTGCAAAAGTTTTGAAATGCTTCAAAAGATTCATCTTTATGTTTTAAAAATAGCACCCATGTAAATCTGGAGAAATCATCAACAATAACAAATCCATATCTTTTGCCAGTTAGACTTGCAGTTTGAACAGGACAAACAGATCAATGTGAAGAAGCTCTAAAGGTTTCTGAGTTGAGATAAACTCAATAGTTTTAAAACTACTTTTTACTTGTTTACCTTTAACACATGCTTCACAGATTCTGTCCTTTTCAAAGCTAATCTTAGGCAAACCTCTAACTAGATCAAGTTGAGAAAGTTTAGCAATGGTTTTCATGCTTATATGACCAGCCCTTTTGTGCCAGATCCATTTGTCTTTTTCAAGAGACATAAAACAAGATTCAGCAGGCATATCATTTAGTTCTAAAACATATAAGTTCTTTCTTCTTGAACCAGAGAAAAACAATTTGTTAGAGGAGGTTTGTCTGACTTCACATATATTAGGTTTAAAGATAACTTCAAATCCACTATCACACAATTGACTTATGCTAAGTAGATTATGTTTTAAACCTTCCACATACTGAACATTTTCTATTCTAGCAGAGTTAAGATTACCTATAGTACCTTTACCTCTGATTTTACCTTTGTCATTGTTTCCAAATGTCACTAGTCCTCCATCCTTCTTTTCAAAAGTTAGAAAACAATCCCTGTCACCTGTCATGTGCCTAGAACAACCACTATCCAGGTACCATGGTTTTGTTCTTGCACCCTGAGGCAAGACCTACATTTGACAAGATAAAAATTTTAGGTACCCATGTAATGTTGGGTCCTTGAGGGTTAGTTCTTCTAAGAGATCTTTTCTGAAAGTAACATTCTGTCTTTTATGATCAGATTTGTTACAGTAGAAACATGTCTTCTTAGCCTTTTCAGCCTTTTGTGAACTTTCTGATCTATTGAGATGAGAACGTTCTGAACTAAGATTTAAATTATTTTGTTTGATAAATTTTTTCTTAACATGACATACTGATTCATTATGTCCATACTTATCACAAAAACAACATTTAACTCTTATTTTAGCTTTAGGTACAAAACTTCCAATAATTTTGCTTGGATCCTTAAAGCCTAAGCCAGATTTCTTAGTACTTTTATTTTGAGATCCTACTATGTTTTGAAAAGTTTCTGTAGATTTTATAAACCCTGTCAGATCCTTTTTCAATGTTTCAACTTCCTTTTTCAAAAGTATGTTTTCCTTTTGTACTTCAGAAGGTACAGACATAATGCCTTTTTGTTTTCTGTTTATCTCTCTTTGTTTTTCTGACATGTCAAAATGAGAATCTTGCAGAATTTTTATGGTCTTTCTGGACTCATCATACTTGTTCTGAAGTATTTCTTTTTCTTCTTTTATCTCAGAAAGTTCTTTGATTAAAGAGTGACATCTATTAGTTAAGAAGTTTGAATCATATAAGAGACTATCAATTTTGTTTTCAAGATCTTTATATAAAGAATCAGTTTTATAGATAATTACCTCTTCCTCATCATCTGACTGAGCCATCAGTCCCATGTCTGTATCTGCATCTTCTTGAGAATCTGATTCTTCCATGTCATCCCATGTGATCATTGCTTTCTTCTTGAAGGGAGGTTTTCTCTGAACCTTTTTGATGTCAGGACATTCATTTTGAAATGTCCAGTTTTGTTGCATCCATAGCAAGTGACTTGACTTTTGTCAGCTTCAGTTTTGATGCTGATGTTGGTCTTTGGAAACTTCTTTCTGATCTGATTTCTTCTCAACATCATCCTTTGAATTCTTTTAGAGATTAGTGCAAGTTCATCTTCAGCTTCTTCTTCATGAACTTCTTCTAATTCTTGTGGTTCTTGCACATCTTCATCAGCAACTTCATGAGCTCTTAGTGAACCAATGAGATCTTCCAGGTTCATAGATTTTAAATCTTTGGCCTGAGTGATTGCAGTGACCATAGGTCTCCACATACTTGGAAGACATCTCAGAATTTTTCTAATTCTATCATGAGTGGAATATGCCTTTCTAAGAGATCTCATTTCATTTACTATTGTAGTAAATCTTGCATACATCTCATCAATGGTTTCATTTTCACTCATTTCAAAGACTTCAAATTTTCTGACTCCAATGTCAATTCTAGTTTCTTTGACATGAGATGTACCCTCATGATGTATTTTCAGAGTATCCATACTCCTTTAGCATTTGTACATTCATCAACTCTTTCACTTTCTTCCATGGTTAGTGCACATGATAGAAAGAGTCTAGCTTTAGAGTTTAGTAATACCTGAGCTTTTTCATCTGTTGACCATGCACTTTTTGCTTTGACAGCTCCTTCTTTGTTTGTTGGAACAAAGTCTCCATTTGTGATGACTGCCCACATATCATTGTCTTGAGATCTGAGAAAGAGTTCCATCTTGCCTTTCCATAAGTAGTAGTTTGATCCATCAAAGAGTGGTGGTCTATTTGAAGATCCTCCTTCAGCTATGTACTTGACTTTAGACATACTTCCTGAATCTTTTCTCTAACACTTGTTTAAGTGTTCAAACCCTTAGAGCCTAGCTCTGATACCAATTGAAGTAGATAAAATAGTCACAAGGAAGGGGGGGTTTGAATTGTGACCCTTTAATAATTATCCTGAAACTTAAAAGTGATTCTCAAGTTGTTTACTTGGAATTATGTTAACTTTCTGACTTCAGAATGTTCTGAAGTTCATAAACAAAATTGCTTAATAAAGTATAAGTGTAAGTGTGTGTTGTGTATACTGTAAATAAAAGAGTATAGAGAAGAAAGAAAGAACACACAAAGAGTTATAGTGGTTCACCCAATGTGGGCTAGTCCACTCCCCACAATCCTGTGAGAGTTTCCACTAAGATGCTTGAGATAACTCTCAAGTCCTGCACCTTACAATCTTGTTCACCTGAACAATTACACTCCTGTATTCTCTAAGCCTCAGCAGGCTTGCACCTTCTTGCTAAGTTAACCACTTAGACTTTTACAACCTTTGCTCAACCTAACACTTTAGGACCTCTAAAAGCTAGATGAGACTTTGTTACAATTTGTATGGAAGTTGGGTGTTTGTAAACAAACAATGAAAGAAGAAGAAGAGGTTATCCTACAGATAACAAGAGTATTGATTTGCCCTAAGTTGATGAAAGACTTAGAGATTGATCAATTTCAGTTTGCAAAAGCTTCAAACAAAATCAGAGTTGTTTTCTTGTATGCTTTGCAATGGTGCATGTTTTGCTAAGGCCAAGCCCTCTATTTATAGAGTCTTTGGGCTCATATAGCGTTGTAGGTGTCCAATGGTGTTATGCCATGTGTCCTGGGTCCCACAAGCTTTAACTTGAAATTCTGGGCAAACATTCTGATCTCTGATGAACATCAGAATGTTGTTGTGTTCATGATGATCTTCATCTGGGTTCATCATGTTCTTCATCTGGGTTCATCATGTATGAATGAACACATGAAGTTCTGGGTTATGCATATGCTTTTCATATGAATTTCTGGGCAATAACCAATGTATGGACTTTTCTTCATACATCAGAATGTTCCTTTCCCAGATTTGTCTTGGAACCGGTGCAGGAGGATTTAGTGGGATTCTGCATCTTCATGCCATGCTTTGAGAGATTGTGTTGTCCTTGATCAGTACCAACTCTCAGACGTGTCTATCTCTTGTTGGAGATGACAGATTTGCTTTGCTTTTGCTTTTTGCTTTTCACTACTATACTGTTCATAAAGTAAGCATGAGCTGAGCTTGAACATTCTGATCATCAGAATGTTCCATCTGTTTCACTTAGGATGATTTGTAAGACTATCATTTGATGTAATCAAATCCTAATAGTGAAACAATAATGAAGAGCAGTGATGATAACATCTAGGATGATATTCCTTTGTGAAATATTCCTAGTACATCAATGTTCATAGTCTTAAATGAACATTGAATGCCTTCTTTGACATAACTCTTGTATATGCCTTTATTGCTTGATTGATCCATGCAAATGTACTTTCCTGGACATATATTCATGTCACATGTGCCTTGCATGACCTTGATCACAGTTCTTGAGATTCTTGGCTTGTATAAGAACAACCTTCTGAACTAGGTTGCTTCTGAACAACCTTCTGAACTAGGTTGCTTCTGAACTGGTTGCTTCTGAACAACCTTCTGAACTGGGTTCTGAACAACCTTCTGAACTGGGTTGCTTCTGAACAGGGTTGCTTCTGAACAAGATTGCTTTGAACAGGGTTGCTTCTGAGCAAGGTTGCTTCTGAACAGGTTGCTTCTGAGCTCTCATCAGAACGTTCTGATCAACTTTCTGATCAACATTCTGAACTAACTTTCTGAACTTTAGAATTAGTTCATGGATTCAATGTCCTTTGATTTTATGCATCTTGGTATGATTCAAACCTTGTTCCTGTCTTAGTGAAAACACTCAAGAGCACAAGTTAAATACCAAGGAATTAATCAAAGTCCATTAATTCTTTAATCATATTTGTTTATTATCTTTAAATTAATTAGGGATTTGCCTCAACAACGCATGTATTTAGGTATGTCGTGTTTTAAGTTTGTGCTTTCTGCTGATATCAACAATGAAATGTGAAATTATGTCACTTGCTGTTGATTTTTTAAAAAATTAGGTGCTATGGGAGTTGCTAATGCCTTTAATGGGACTAAGTTGATACTTAATGGCGATTTGCTTGATGTCGCTGCGTACATGACACGGTAACCATTTACATTTTTATATGCTTTAGAATAAAGGCAAGTTTTTGGGTCGTAATTAAGTTGTCTGGAGGTCTCACCATCTTCTATTAACATTGGTGCCCTTTATTAGAATGAAAATGCATCAATACAGTTCACCCGAAGTGTCAGCCAAATTTCAACGAACAGCTCCGCGTCTTTATCAGATGACTTGCTGAACACTAACCGAATGACAATTGAAAGCATGATTGAGTCAACTGAGGTAGCTATCTGTTTATTGAAATTTTTAGACGTCGTTTTGGATTCATCTTTGTTATTTTTCACATGGACAGTTGTACGTCACAATATCACGGGTTACTTCGAGGGTGGTTTAAAGATATTGATTAATGACGACGACGGCGATGATACCAATGTTGCATCAAGTGTGATCTACAGAGAAGTTTTCCGTAATGTGTAGGACTTTTTGTGTACTATTCATTTTCTTACTTATTGAAACTATTTGCATGTCAACGAACTTCAGTTTCCCTTTTAAATTATATGTTATGTTAAGTAACAGGAACTACGTACTAGAATTATGGAACAATAACAAAGTCTATAGTAATTACATTTTGCTTTGATTCACGACAATTTTTACATTCAAGCGAACTACAGTGTTTTATTTTTTCAGTGAGTATTAATTTTTAAATGACACGTGCGTTAGCACGGGTCAATGGTCTAGTAGTTATATATGAAACTCTACAAACCTGTGCATCGCACGGGTTAGAGTTTAGTACAAATCTTTTATATCTAATCCTAGCTAGCTAACATCCAAACCTAATCCACTTAACTTAACTAATTTTTTGGCGCCCCTATCCCCAAAATTTGAATTTCAAATTCATTCTTGAAACCGTGATAGTCTCCATCAATCCATATTTCTCTCCCTCTCTCACTTTCTCTCCATGCCAATGCACCATCGACCCCTCCCCTAGAATCCATCAGGCTCCGCTGTATCACCACATCATCTTGGCGCACCAACTCTGGCCAATCCGCAGTCGGTGTTGATTTCGCCGCATCCGGTGTTGATTCGACCAACACTTTCTTCTTGCTCAAATCAGACCTCTACTCTCTCTCTCATTTTTGCTCTTCTCTAAATCAGAACTCTGCTTTTCTTCATCCTCATTGCCTCCATTCGGCCACTTTGATGTTGTGTTTTGGAGAGGAGAGTGAGGCTGACAGAACAAATATGAATGCGAAAGAGGGTGAGCACGGCGGTGACGGTGAGATGAGATGGTGATAGATGACGTTAATGGTGTTCAGATTTGAGGTGAGGATGGTAATGACGGCGGTGAGGTCTGAGGACGGGAAGCATGATGTTCTGAATCGTCTTCCTCTCCATAATATAATGGGGTTTAGCTTCTCAACCACTCAAAGCAGCGGCCATGAAGATGTTGTTGTGCGTAGCATCTTCGCTTAAGATGGATTTTCTGCTCCTATTCAATGTCTGGACAGCTGCTGGACTGTTTGAGGTTTGATTTTAAGTTTGATTTCATTTTCATGTTGCAAACTGTAATGATAAAAGAATCATCATTTGAAATTTCAGTTACTTTAGATTCAATATTTCATACAATTGTCTTGATCAATCGTAATGTATTTAAATTTGTGATATAGAGAATATTCATATATTTTTATGACTTTGAGTATAATGGTGCAGAAGGAAGTGGGAAAAAAGAGAACAAGTTAACCACATAAGGTCTTTGTATACTTAACTATGACTTTCTCAATGAATGAGAACAATTATCCTCTGTGATATCACAAGTTCCCTATGTCATTAACTTGCTCTTTTGGTTTGTATACTTATTTTTAACGTAATTATGAAATAGTTGTGACTCTTTGATAACCAAGTAACCTTTGTTTGAAGGATGAGGCATTTGGATTTAGGAGCCTGTTGTGTATCAACGATGAACGATATGTGATGCGCGCTCAACTGATCAAGCAAGAGGAACGTTTCGATTGTATTGTAATTTGTACCTACAAAACATATAACTTCTGTTGTTTATGTTGTACCTGTAATTTTGTCAAATTACTATGCTTAAATATAAAAGGCTCAATGAAGACGAAATTGCATATCGTTTTATTTAAGAATCAATTATCAGTTACCAAGAATAAACAGTAGGACATTACAGCTCTAATCCATTGTTCATAACTAAGCCTTGACAGATTGTTGCAAAAAAAAAAAAAACAAGTAGAATGAGATGGATTTAAGAATCAATATAGCTTGCAAGTTAGAAGGTCAACTTTGAAGTTATCACCTAGCATAGTAATTTGCAGAAGGCTTAGAAGAAGAAGCGTTGATCATTTAACTTGTTTGTAAATATAGTTATAGACATAAATGAAAATTAGTATGTAGCCTTTCAAAATGTCGAACTTAAAGAACGCGGGAGGTATTTGACTAATTTTATCTTTTCAAATAACTAGACTTCTTGCTTCTATTCAACCTGAGCAACAATCATATTTCTTATCTTTATAAATTGTATCTTTTTTGCTGGATTACTACTAAATAATACTTACAATCTTATTTTAGCATAACTAAGATAAATAATAATACAATATTAAGATTAGAAAAGCTTTTTAAAGTGTTTTCATTCTTTAACAAGCTTTAAGCTTTGATATAATGAGATGGACGGGGCTAAGTACTATCCATTTTTCACTCTCATGTGAATGAATTATTGCATCACTAGTTAAATCATGTGATTTTTTTTTTTTTTTTTATATTAATTGTGAGAACCATCAATTCGATGGTTATTTTTATATATTAAAAGATTGAAAACTAACGGTTATTTCTCTAATATTTATTAATGGAGTGCTATCAATTCGATGGTTAGGTGTGATTTTTCTTAAAAGAAATTGAACAAACAAAATTGATTATATTAATACCAACATAGAGTCCTTAATAGCACAAGGTGTGCCATGTAAAACTCAAAGTTACAATCTGCACATAATCAAAGTAGAAGAAACAAAAGGATTTAGTCGATGTCATACAAACAAATGGCTTGACACCAAATATATGAGAGTTTAAACCGAGATAGTTTTCAACCATCAAAATGAATGTAATTGACTTACTAGCATATGGTGAATTGAAGTTTCCTTACCTTGAAAACTCTATTGTTCACAATAACCTGATACAACATAGCCAAATAAGCTGCAAGAGAGAGCGACGAGCTCGCAATCCTCCAAAAGAATGAATAAACTGAACAAATGATTCTATGGCACATCAGGATCGGCTGAAGATATTCCAATCCAAGATCTAACCATACAACACATAAGGATAAAACGGGGCAAGAAAGGAACAAGTGATGAGCTGTTTCCAATCCACCACATCTAGACACACAAAATTGAGAGTCATGAGAAATGATGTTGATTTTTCTTAAAGTTTGATTTCTATTTTTGTTGAAAGAGTTAGAACGATTAGGATGAATAAACGTGAAATTCAGAGTTTAAATCTACACTTACATATTGTAATGCATTTTTATATTTTGTTGTCAAGTAGTTTAATGGCTAGAAATTCACCTAATATGAATAAGTGTGGAATTCATGGTTTGAACCTCGGTATATGCATATATAATATCATGTCCCTAGCAACCGAGATAATGACGCATCGACTTTTCATTATAATTCTTTTAATGGTGATTTGGGTCTTCAATTAACATTTTTTTAGTGTTTAAAAAACGATGTTATCCAGAAGTCATAACTCAACTGACAAAATGTCGAAATTGTTAGGCCGGATGCTATGACGGGGTTCGAACCCGGTACCTCCACTTATGTGTGTGAGTTTATAATGGCTTTGCCATTTCGTCTATCTATCAAAAAAAAAAAAAAAAACGATGTTTGTTCAACTATTATTTTTGGAACAAATCTAAAATCTGTTTTTACTGCTCCGTCTCCACCTAATTATATAAAAAAGATATTTGCCATCAAGCTCAGTGAATACAATAAGGCTGAACATAATTTAGGATTGGACGACATTTATTTAATAGGAAGCATAGTTACAGCTTAGACATCTCTCAAGCATAGAGAAAAAAATATATTATTGAAAAAATTAAGAGATAATATTGAAAAAAATCATACTTCAAATCTTCCAATGCAAGTCCATAAGTTTAATCTTTTCAGCAGTGGAGTCCAAATAGTTTTGAAAGACATAAACTCAATCAAAAACTTCAAGTAGAAAAGAGGTTAAGGTTTAAAGCATTTTTTGGAAGATATACAAATTAAACATGCACATCTATGAGTAGGATATGAAAAAGCTCTTCCCTATTCGGAGTGGAAGATATAATGAAGTAAAGCAACTTTAACCAAAAATGATGAAAACTGAAACATGCCTCTTTCAATGCTTGCACCTCATACATCCTTTCCTTTCAAAAGAAAAAAATTGGTAAATTTAAGGTTACTTTGCCACTAAACCTTCACAGGAAAAAAGAAAATTACTTTGATTTGCAAAATCTTAGTACAAAATTCCTAAATTGACTAACAAACCAAACCCCAACAATATTCATCACAATATCAAACTCAAAAATTTCTACATCCATGAGCTATCCATACGGTTGACGACAGCATCAAGGATAACCTGAATTGGATTATGGTCAGTAAGCAAATGAATAATCTCCATAGCATGCTGATAATCCTAACAACCTAAGCTTCTTTCCATTATCCTTCCATGCATCATGAGAGAGTTAGTGAGCCTCTCAACAATGGGACACTGAGCTTTCTAAATTGCTTCTTCGAGTATCTACCAACAGTGTGTGGAATATATGTTGCATGTTTGGATCTTGCTCCAATGTAATCCCAATAGACAAATGCAATTAACTGAAATAAAAAAAATAGGCTTAATAGCAGTTTTAGCCCCTAACTTTCCAAAGTTGCGATTTTGGCCCCCTAAGAAAAAAACTACAAATAATCAAATCATAACCATCGTCATATAACATCAAATCATCACATCATAAACATTATCTTATAACATAAACGACACAACATAATCATCATCTCATAATAACATAAACAACACAACATAATCATCATCTCATAATAATATAAACAACACAACATAATCATTAACATTCCATGGTTTGTCATCAACAACAACTTCAACGATTCGACGACGACAACGTCAACCTGTCAATACAACTACGTGAGAGTACACCATCTCTTATGAAACAACGACATCAGAGTACACCACCTCTTATAAAATAACGACGTAAGAGTACACACCTCTTATAGAACAACAACGTAAGAGTACACCACCTCTTATAAAATAACGACGTAAGAGTACACCACCTCTCACAAAACACCTGAACATAAACAGCCACCAACAACAACTTCAACTACGACTTCAAAATTTAGACAACATTAACAACTTAAGACTCCAATACTTTGGAAAGACAACTTACAATTTACAACTTAGACCAACACCTGCAATTTGATCAATATGCAACAGCAACAGAAACAACACAAGCAATTCACAACATAACAATATTAATGAAAACATCAACAACTTAAACATCAGACATTTTCCACATAAGACATATAATAATTTCATATAACCAACAACATTAATCATCTTAATTTCAGACTCTTTGAAGAACATTAATATTATAAACAACTTCGTTTCTACCCAAGGACCAACTCACAACATAGGTTAATACTCTTAAACACCTTAATTGAACTCATAGTACTTCTAGTTTGAGGTTAATTTGGAATTATCCCATAAGTTTTGGATTAACTTATAAATGGTTATGCTGAATTTTCATAAGATTTCACTAAGACCTCCTTGGAGTATTTCATCATATCTCAAACACCAAAAATCATTTTCAAGTCAAACCAAAGCCACTGGAAAGCTAACACAATTATCTACAACTTTCATGTTTACACCAAAGGCCAATTCAAAACAAAACGTGTGAAAAAGACGCAAGAACGTGAAACAGGGGATGCTGTCAAAGTGCAGCTCGCGGGGCGAGTAAGTTTACTCGTTGTGGCGAGTTGGGACGGGAAATCTACGGGAACATACCAGTTTTCACTCCAAAAGCCCAATTTCATCAACCCTAATCCAAATTTGAAAGGAACTCAACCTATGTTTATTCTAAACTTCAATTCTTATGTTAATTCATTGGATTACCTACTCTTTAACAATCAATTCCAAACCAAAACCTAATTTCTCTAATCATCAAAATTACACCTACATCATGTTAAATTCAGTTTTCAGAATTAAATTACTTAGAATTAGAGAAAGTTAGTCCCACCCTTACCTTAGTATTGATGATCGGCAGTCTCTCTCCCTCTTGGTTTCCTCTTATCTTGTTTTCTCCCTTTTTCTTCAAAAAGCAGTTTTCACGAAATCCTCCTTTTTTAATTCTAACTCTCCCTTTTTATATAAATCCTTAACCTACTTATTTTCTCTTATTTCCAAATCCGCCCTCCAAGTCTCAATATTATATTCTATATATATATATATTATATATATATATATATATATATATAATATAATATTTCTATAACGATTAACAAATATATCTCTGAAATATATTTCTATAACATATATATTTCTACACTAAATAATATATTTTTCGACAACAATTAACATATATATTTCACTAATAATATCAATATATAACATAACAAAGTATCACTCATCTAATTTCCAAAACACCCCACAACTTAATCTTATTTCATTTTCAAATCCTTTTTATTAAATAATAAATAAGCCACTTAATAAGTCACATAATCATATAAATATATTCTAAACCTATTAAAACAATCAAATAAATCTAATAATTCAAAGAGGACGTTACAGTTCACTATTACAAATGCTCACTACTAAACTTAGTAAGAGACTTCAAATTGATCAAGCACAACTGCAAGCGACTTCCTATGCTCCTGAACACAATCAAAAGACTTCTATTGCTCAAGCACAACTGCAAGAGACTTTTGAATTCAAACAGAATTACAAAGAAAATTGTTTGAAGTTGAACACTTGATATACAATCAGTGGTGTTCACAATACAAATCAGATATAGACTCTAAAGACTCTAGAATTTCTAAGATATGAACTTTGAAAAGAAATTATAAGTGAACTTTGAATGCAGAACAATTTCATAACGCCTCTTTGAATTATTCGATTTATTTGATTGTTTTAATAAGTTTAGAATATATTTATATGATTATGTGATTTATTAAGTGGCTTATTTTATTATTTAATGGAATAGGATTTGAAATAAAATAAGACTAGATTTTCCACCCGTGCTGCCGCACGGGTCATATACATTGTAGATGTTGTAGACAAAAACATATCTCAATGCATATCAAAGAGAATGAAATATGTGGTCTCAAATATATGCAGATGTTGGAATTCGAACCTCAAACACCACACTTATTCATCTTAAAATATTAATTTTCCGTTAGCTCTAGTATATCTCTACGATTCATTGTTTCATTTTCATAGTTTTCCCCGGAACTAAGTGGGTTCCAATTATCTTCTCTTTTCTTTTTGATTTTGAATTACTTGTCTCTCCTCTCTCCATAAATATTTCATCAAAATCAGAATCAGATCCTATATTAGATCCTATTTCGGATTCTAAATCTGAGGAATTATAATTTAATATTATTCTTCATTTTCTTCTTTAGTTTTTATTTTTTCTACTTTTTCTAGACTTATTGGTTTATTTTCTTCTTCGACTATTTTTAATTGTTCCATTAATTGTTTAATTTCTTCCATATCATTGGATCTCCTAATGATTCCATATATTCAGTTTTTATCCCTCCATGAAGATATTGGGTTTATTAACATAGATGGTATTAATGGTTCTTGTTTAACTATTTTATCTAATTGTTTTACTTCTCTTGTTTTATTTAATAATTCTTCTGTATCTTTTATTGTTATACTTCTATTATTTCTTCATAATCTAAATGATTTTCTAGTTGCTGAAGAACTTCTCTAATTTTAAAAATGTTTTCATCTTCATTAATTCCTTTTATATTGTCTAAAGTTTCGTATATACTATTTATTTCACTACGTTCAATTTTAATTTTATTAAATGTGTGATCTAGAATTTTATTAGTTTTTCTATTAATAAAATGATATTATTATTTATTTCAATCATGGTATTGTTTATTTCTTTATACATTAATTCTATTTCTTTGGATAAAGTCATTATTTAAAAAAGGTCGTCGCTAATTGGTTATTTTCTAGTAGTGACTTAACTCCCCTTTTATTTTACTTAACTCCCACTTAATTCACCCCAAAACTCCAATAATTACTAATTCTCACTTATACTATTAAATAATATAAATAGTCATTTAATAAATACACCACACCATAAAATCAACATAAATCATTTAAAATCACATAAATCATCAAAGTGGACTCTAACTCTATAAAATAATTAAATAATTAAAGAGGGCGTTACAAATGATATTGTCGAGTGATTGTGATAATATCGTTTAAAAAGCTAGAATCTGTTAATTGATCGAGAGATT
>NC_053046.1:23490320-23525320 GCF_003473485.1 Medicago truncatula | reverse complement strand
ATATATAATTTATATTGGTGAAATCGATGGATTGAACAATACCTTAACTCACTGGATGTTGCTCTGCCTGAAGAAAAAAATATATTGAAGATGAAATTGACATAACAAAAAAGAAGTGATAAAAATAATCAAAACTAAATAAACTTGAATTATAAACATGGAGTCTATAAAAAAAAGTTGGTAAGCGAAAAGGAGAAAAAAAATATTAGAGAAGGGATATGGATAGATGTTGAGAAAGAAGAAACGCCACGCCACATAATTTTACCAAGAGTGTTGCAGTGGTAATGGAATCCAACCACCATTCCTCTCTTTCTTGCTCAACTCCCTCATCCCCCTTTTTAATATCAATTTGCTTTAAATTGGTACTATTGATTATCAATATGACGGTGAATAGTGAGAAGTCAATCAGGGATAATATGAGGTACACAATATCTCAAAAGTGAAATTTAGATTGTAAAATGATGGAATGGTTCTCGACAATCGATTTTTAAATCAAAAACCATGGTTGTTTGACTTCTTCATAAAAACCAGAAGCATGATTATTGAGTGGGGGTTAGCAAGAAGGTGAACACGCTAATATTAATATGAGCCATTAAAATAGATTATAAATATTAGTCATTAAGATAATTAATTTCTCATGCATCGCATGAATCCAAATACTAGTTAATCTAATAGTAAAATAATTATTACATGAACTAATATGAGACAACTTCACATGTTCGAAATTGAAGGTACAATAATAGATTCAACCCAACTCATAAAAGTTCATATCTCGTTCGTACGATTCAAAAATTTATAATTTGTTAATTTTCATAGTCATTCACACGAAACATTATGACATTTAGAACCACTGGATTTATCTGGATCAGTTCAAATGCACAGTAATCTTCTTGACACAGATAGTTATCATTTTTGAATATATGAAATTTTTTGAATTTCATTTGATGTGAATCCTTACGAAACATTTCCGCAGAATCTTCCCACTCTTGTCCATCAGAATTTCGGAGCAGTATAGAAACATTTTCATTCAGATGGCGTGAAGCAAAAGTAGAATCAATAAACTACAAAATAGACCAGAGATCAATTAGGCAACATAAATAATTTAATATTTGATTTAAATAAAAACAACAAAATAAAACCATCACCGCATTATTTCCCCTAGTGACTTTTGATATAAAATGTGGATTTGCAGTGCGATAAGCTTCCGCAGCCATTCTTGCATTTTGTGCCATTTTCTCAACTGTTGTTTCAGAAAACAATTAGTACTAGTTGGCTGAATTGCAAAAAAAAAAAAATGGAAAAAAAAAAAAAGAGTTTTGATAGGAAAAATAAGAGACAACAAAATTATGCATAAATGGTAGGAAATGGAAAAAAACTTATGACAATAATGGGTAAGCCATTCAGGCAATCTCTATCTCTATCTCTATCTACATGTATTCTAAGGTGCAATTTGCTTATGTGTCAGCTCACCAATACCCTATTTTTAATCTTAAGCATTCTCCTACTTTGCTTATGTGTCTCTCCCTCAAACCATTGCTTCATATTTTAATCATTCATAATCTATATACTTTAAATCACTCCTTTATAAAGTACATAATTCATTGCTAGACTCTGTGAATTTCTAACGTACATAATTCATTGCAATAAAAGAATTAGTTTAGTAATCTATGGATTTCATAGTATATATTGTACCTTCTCCAAGAGAAACACGGTGGTTTTTAATTCTAAGTTTTGGTTGGTGGATTTGGCAATTAGGAGTATATTTTTTTAGTTTACTCTCTCTATGTTGTAACCAGACGAGTAAAAGGATATATTTTTAAAAGTTGTTCTTTTAATTCTTTCTTTTGCTGCCAATACAAAGACTACGAATATGGAATTATTCTTGGAGATTTCTCATGCAAAACTAGAATAAGGAAAAGCTAGCAACTTCATCATACATGCATCTTAAGCAAAAAATGCAATGTGATTGCTAAATGAATCGATCATACATGCCGTTGAAAACTATTTATTTTAATGAACAGTTCAATTTATGCAGCTTATCTTTTTTAGAGATAAAACTCTATTACTTATATATCAATTCTATAAAACTCCTTATTTTTATTATAAATTATAAACTTTTATGTGTACTTTATAATAATAAAGTAACTTCGAAATAGTTTACATTAGCAAGTATGGGGAAGTGCCCTTACCTTGGACGCTTTCCTGAAAAGAGAGAGGTCTTCAAATATATTTCTAGCTTTACAATAGCAACTTAATTTATAGGTGCTATTCAAACATTTCCATGACAACTAGGCTTTTAATAACCACATTTTCTTTTATCAAAGTCAGCAGTTTATTTCGATAAAATCCAAGCCAAAGATAAAAACTATGTGATGAATTCATTTTGGGTAAAAAAATTGGAGAACCGGCCAATCTTTTATTAAGCATGTGTTTCTTTTGAAGTTTTAGCACCACCGTCCATTTAATTAAAGTACACTACACATTAACTATATTATGTTCTTAACTAGCAGTCAATTTTAATGTTCTTTTCACATTTGATTTCTTAACTGCACAGGTATAATACGTCCAAGTGAAGAACAATTATATTTAGGGGGAGTATTGAATTAGGATTTTAAAAGACTATTTTAATAAAAAAAGTCTTATAAGATTTTTAAAGACCGTGTGAGATTGTATTGATTCTGTGAGATTTTAAAAGACTTTTTATGTAAAAGACTTTATACACTCAAGATTTTAAAGGATTTATCACACTGACTTTTAAAAATTTCAAAGGATTTTATGTTATTTTAAAATTTCAAAGAATTAAATGAATTTTAGGGGAAAAAGAACATACTTACAAGCGTGAATGATAGAAATAATGAACAAATAAATTCTAGCGTCTGAATAAAGAAAAATAAAACCAATAAAAAAATATTTTACTATTGATTTTCAAATTTTAAGAATTTTATGGATTTTATAAGATTTTAAGGGACTAAAAAACACTCTAACACATTATTCTCAATACACATTTTTTATTTGTTAAAAATGTTATTCCCACAAAATTCAATTGTACATATTTAAAATCAACACTTACAAATCTTTCAAAAAAAATATATTGTGTCAGCCATTACAAATCGGTTGAGTTTACCCGAGTTTACCAAGTGTTAACTCAGTCAAACTCGTTAAACCTTTCGATTTTACCAGAAACCGAGTTTACCTCAGAGTTAACACTCGATTTACGAAACATTGATTACGTCATACTCTCTATCATAATATTCTCAATACAATTTTTTATTTTTTTATGAGATAGAGAGAGGGAGAGAGGGCGGATGAGAGATGAGAGAGAGAGAATGGAGAGATAGAGAAACGAAGAGAGAAAGGAGAGAATACGGAGGGGGAGGGAGAGAGAGAGAGAGAGAGAGAGAGAGAGAGAGAGAGAGAGAGAGAGAGAGAGAGAGAAATGAGAAGAAAGAGATAGTAACTTTTAAAAGAAAAACAATCTCAAGAAATCTCATCTTTTCATGAAAGACTTTTTCTTATTAAAATCCCACTACAAAATCCATCAAAATCCAATTTATTAAACAATCTTTTGAAATTTGAATGATTTTGAATACCACAAGACTTTTTTTAAGTGATGAAAAGTCTTGATTGAATACCTCAATACTTTTTTAAAATGACAAAGAGTCTTGATTGAATACCACAAGACTTTTTCATAATTAAAAAGTCTTTTAAAATCTCATAGAATCCTAATCCAATACATCCCCCTTAACCTCAATGCACACGTATAATACTTCTCAGTGCACTATTAGATAGAAAAGGAAAACTTACATGCTTTTGTTTAATAATTTCTATTGCTGCATATATTTTTGTGTCTAATCCATGGTTGCAGCTGTCAACACAAGAACAATGAAACACATCAAAAGTATCCGATAATTTATACTTTCTAAATGAGTTCTAATAAAACTAAAGATTTCAATACATGCTTCAAGGTAATTATTTTAATTGAGTAATCAAGCAAAAGCATCCAAAAGGTCTTTGATTATTTATTACCAATGAAGCACGGACACTCCTTGGATTAGGTGTGTCCTAGTGTCAGACGCGTGTCGTGTCCGACACCGACACCGACCCTTGTAATTGCACTGAATTATGTGATTTTCTCAAATTATTAGTTGTGTCGGCGTGTCAGTGTCCGTGTCATCTCCGGTGTCCGTATCCGTGCTTCATAGTTTATTACTCAGAAAAAAGAAGAAAAAAACATCACATATGCACACTGTTTTTGTTTCTAATGTTTTTTATATGGAATTCTCATGTTTACTTTTTTCTTTCTTACCAAGAATATTTTGAAGAGGATGGAATTATTAGAAAAGCCAGCACAAGAGAGAGAAGGTGACAAAAGAGAAACATCAAGGAATAGGTGAGAGATTAAGGGCCTGTTTGAAATAGTTTTTGTTTTCAGTTTTTGAAATATACAAGTCCTCTTCTCACAATAGTTATCCTTTTACATGTTTTAGTTTTAGTCCCCAAAACAAAAAAATTCAAAACAGTTTTGAAAACTGTAATTTTAAAAAATAGTTTAGCAAAAAAGTTTTTAATTTTCAAGTTTTTAAAAAACTGAAAAAGAGTTTTTGAGAAGTGTTTCAAACAGGCTCTTAAGTAACATATGCAAAATATTCTTTTACATGATATAACAAATAGGATTCTTACCACTTACATTTACTTATGCAGCTGGATTGCCCTTCGCCAGCATTTCTGCTGCTTTTGGTTGGATTTGGAGACCTACATTGAGGACAATAACATTTGGAGAATAGTCAATGACTATAAATATAGAAACAAAAGAAGATTTGAAACAAAAACAGTGTATAAAAATCATCAGTGACTATAAACATTAGAAGATTTGACCAAATCTCAGTCACTAATCATTTTCACACTATTATATATGTACAGATTTGTGATAGTGATTACAAGTGGGTGATGAGGGTTTACATAGGGAATGTAGAATTTTAGTAAGGCTGTATGCAAGGAATGCTTTTTCTCCAAATAATGCATTCATTCATTCATTGTGATTTGAAACAAAAAATGTAAAAGCACAGTCCGGTGATATTTTCAAGGAAATAAACATGAAATAAAACAGACAATGAAAATGAAAATGAAAACCACGTAAATAGTAAATCAGTGTGTGGCTTGGTGGATTGCTTGAATTTTCAAAACCTATTTGGTCTATCTCACATGTTTTAACTGTTCAATGAGAGAGGGAAAGTTTAAAATTTTATTTGTCTTAGTTTGTCCTTTACTTGATTATCTATCCTACATTTACCTTCCTCATATATTATAATGCTTCCCCTTATAAAGCCTGTGCAGCCACAAGCTAGCAAGCTATAAAGAAGCCTAAAGTTTAACTATGAATATCTATTTATTGTGTTATAAACTTAAACTTAAAGTGAAGGGAAAGTTGGAAAATCTAAAAACACGTTAGGAAAAACAAATGTGTGAGAGAAGCAGCAGAAAGCCAATAGCAAAGCAAAGCACTAACAAGACTTTTAAAAAGAAAAATTTGATGAAAGCTCCACAATACTGACAGACCATATATCGAAACAAATCTAAATGCATATCATGTTAATCACAAGTTCCATTTACGATGGACCATATATCAAAACAAATCTAAAAGTATATCAAGTTACTGATAAGTTCCACTTTTGTCTTCAAAATTTTGTTCACGTCCAAAAAATAATTTCTACCTAAATCATGTAAAACTTAGATACACATATTAATGCAAAATAGAGAAGTATACTGTTTTAAGCCTAAAAGGGTTTGAAATCGAAAATGGTTACTTTTAAGATGCTAAGAAATGTAAAAGATCATAGATATCTGAAAGAAAAAAACGGTTCAGACAGAAGGGTTGAACCAAGAAAAACCATACAAATGGGTTGGTCACCATATTAAACCCAAACTTTGAGATGTGAAAAAACTTTAGGATAGTTTTAACATGTAGACTATGTGAGTAAACAAATAATCCCAAACAAAGCAAAAAATCACATCTTTTGAATCAAATAGATGCTACTAAAGCTAATGACTGTTAAAATATTGTATGGTACTTACAATTTAGAACAAACACAATGAGCTGGCTGAGACCATATCCTCCTGCCACACACACAACGCGGATTGGTGATCTTCCTAGCAAAACGAGATGGCATAGATAAGCTTGAGAAGACATTCCAAGAAGACATTCCAATATGTTTCCAATAGTTATATTACAAAGAAAAGTTTGGATTATTAATTTTTGTTATGCAATCTGAGCCAAAAAGATGCCAAACTGTGTGGAAACAATCCTATCATGACCATTAAGTAAAATATTGAAGTTGGATTTCGGTTTCTCATGTTTATAAACTTAGGATCATCATCGTATTTAAATTGGTACTAACCCATATGCATTCTTTAGACATATTCAAACACTTATTTTTCATATCTTAAAAGAGAAAAATAGGTATTAGATAGAAATGGAATACTTACATGTTTTTGTTTCATCATGCCTACTCATAACTCCTTTTAGAACTATTGCTTCTTTAGCTCCACAAAATCAAAATCAGCTCCATTGCTAACAAACAAGCAAACAAAAACATATTATGGTTAAGGATGGGCATCTTAACAGTTATTTTCCGTTTTTGCACAATTTGAGCAACTTGCTTTCTTGCACCATAAGCTAAAGAGCAGAATAAGAATTAATACATAAATACATGATTTACAAAGGGAAAAAAAAAAATTAGACAAGTAAATATTTTTTTCTAAAGTGCAGAATCTAGGGGTGATAGGCAGCACTGAAACAAAATCATATTAATTGAAATAAGCATTGAAGTAATCAGGCAGTTTAGTGCAAGATCTAAGGGTGATAAGGAAGTTTAGTGATTTGAGATGTGATGAAATTGTTGGTATTTGCATTGATAAGAGTAATATCAGGCAGTTTATCAATAAAACCATTATGGTTGGGAGTATTTAGTTGGAAACAATTGAAATCACCTGATGGATTTTTTCAGTAGAATCCTTTATAGCTGCATATATCAGAACCTACCCGTGATTTTGTATCACCCAATGGACCTGAATTAATCAAGGTTTTAAAATTTTAAATTACTAGATACACTACATGGAGTCTTTATTCATCAATTGTAGGAGACAAATGTATTTAAGAGAGTAAAGAAAAGTTGTGACTTTTTATGTGTTTTTATGCAATCTGAGCAAAAAGAAAGATTTTTTTTAAGCAAAATATCATATTATTCATTTTAAAAGTTGAGAAGTTACTTTACAGGGTTTGGACAAGAGTTGAGAAAAAAATATATTAAATCAACATTGATTATAAATAATGTTGTATCTCTTCATCACCTACTCAAAATTTCTACATTCTATTTCATCTCAGTGATTCATAATCATATTCTTCGATAATAAATCAATGCGGTCAAAGCACTTCAAATTCACAAAATTCAATTGGGATCAGCTAAAATTTCAAGAAGTATGTGGCAAAGAGAGCAACCAGATTAGTCATCTATAAAAAAAATATAATATAAAACAAAACTGAGTAATAGAACACTGCAATTTTCACCTAAGTTTGTTTTGCAAAGTTATATTATTTGGATGACTAAAGAATCAAATGCCAGCCAATTGTACAACACAATTAATGTAACAAACAATACAACTATTGGAAACAACTAAAACAAAATCAGGGACCACTCAACAAAAAATCAGGTAGCAAAATAATCTTCACAAAAGCATCAGGGACCACACAAAAAAAATCAGGTAGCAAAATAATCTTCTCGGGCCTTAGAAATAACTAAAACAAACAGAATAACAAAAGATAACCACTTACTACTTCTTAGCAATGTCATTTCTTCAAGCTTTCTCCACAATCACCTACACACAGACAATATATTTCAGTAATCGTGCATATAACCATGAAGATAAAGGAAAATTTCAAAATTTTACCCAACTGCAGTAATTTCTCAGTTGTTTGGTGGATATCAAAACTGATAATTGAGAATCGCTACAAATGAATTAAACCACTTACCAGAACATTGTGAGACTCTTGGTGTGATGATCCTGCAGAAGATGAGAAGAACAAGACGTATCTTCCCAGAAATCATGGTGTCTTAAGGTTCCATCTTCACTGCCACTCCATACCACATTGGGGTTTCCATAACTTACCGCCAACTTCTTGACTCTGGTAGAGTGTGGAATTGGTAAATTTTCCGATGGAGTAATCGAATTATCGTCAAGTCCATTCACACTTATACAAGACCTATTGAATAACCGAACCTGCCAACAGGAAAGTCATAAAGTTATGGAATTAAAAATTTAAAATTGTAATAGCACAAAGCATGAAATGAAGTTATACCTATTAAAAATTTAAATGAAGGCAGTGAGCATTGAATATTCCCTTCACAGAATGTGCATTATATGCCAATATATATGACCCATAAGCTTCTTTAGTGATACGTGTTGGCCACCATCTTCTCCTGCAAAATCCAAATGATGTGGTTAGAGATAAGCTGCAATTGCTTCTGTATTAAATAATTTTTTGATAGGCGCTATAGGAAGGAGGAATATACCAGTTGAGATTGTACTTTTGAAAGCAATTTATCATCGAACATATCTCTCATGGGAACCTTTGCTGCCTGAAATTAAGCACACAAAAACAGGATAATGAATAAATAACTTTTCAAACAATATAATGTTCTATTTTAAATTCATAGTCTAATTTTATACAAAATTGAACCAAAAGTATTATGTTTCGCATAATCGGGTAGAAATATAGATCGCAAAGAAACGAGGAAGATGGCGCTAATCTCACATTCAAAATAAGCTTTGGAACGAAAAAAGGAGGCCATGAAGGAGTCCGGCGTCTAGGGTTTGCGGCTAGGGAGAGTTTATGTTTTTTGGAGATAAAATAATTCAGAAAATGACTAAAGACAAAAAATAGACATAGAGAAAAGGGAAAATAACTTGGATTTACATTTTTACAAAGTTTTGTACAAGCCTTAATGTATTTCGTACAGAAGGAGAGTATGAAGAATATGATGCTTTAGTGGTGAAACAAGGATGAATTTGCTTGGAAAACTCCTTCAAAAGATATGACCCATTTTTCCAATATATGCTTTTCAAGATTATATTCGGATATAAAGATAGAGAAAGCTGAGTAGATAAAGAAAGTATGGTTATTTTGTAAAAGTTACTTATAGGGTTTGGTCAAGAGTTGTAGAGAAAAAAATTATTAATCAACAATGGCTGCAAATAAGGCAGTGCATCTTCATCAACTACAAGAATAAAAATGATTTTAAGCCAGAATTCACATGCACACTATCTCGCACCGATGAAAAATATTTATCATACAAAGAAAAATTGGGACTTCAAACTTATTAACTCTCCAAAGTTCAATGTGAAGTGGATTGTGAGTTGAAATAAAATAAAGATTGTTTCATTATGTGAGAGAAACCGAAATAAAATAAAGTTACTTTAGACTCTTTTCTAAGTTTAACATAAATCGAAAAATCAATTTGTTACAAACACAGGAGTCAGTCCAGGAGGCATAAGATGGAATTGACATGGCAAAAGAAGTATTGACTTGCAAGTCTATTATATATAACTCATAAAAGAATAACAACATATGGACATAGATAATATAGGAGAATATTTCTGTAATATATATATGGACATAAAATAATGCAAATTAGAATGAATGGGTTACACTTACAAGTATGAATCGAATCGAATCAATGATACCATGGAAATTTGCCAAGAGATCAACAACAACAACAGTAGTTTAAAATGGATTGTTACAAAAATTCATACAATCTGAAAGAGGGAAAAACAGAAATCATGTCCACAAATCATCATATAATGAAGAATAATATAAATAGAAGACAGGCAGAACCATAAATTGAAAGAAAACTGAAAGATAGAGGTGGTTGAGGAGACAGAGAAAACGTACTTCTTTTGGTCAAACGGGCCGATGTCGGTGGTTGGCGGCGGTGGTTGAGGTGGAGAGAAATGAGAAGAGAAGAGAGCGCTTAGTTTCGTTCAGGTCGAGAAATGAGAATGAAAGGAGAGAAACCGGGTTTGATTAGGAAGGTTGGGCTTGGCCCAATTCGCTGTAGTTCAGGGGGTGTAAGCCTAAGACGTCAGTGTAAATAGCAATATGTCCAAAAATGGATCTCCAAAAATGGATTTGCAAGAAATTGAACCAGGTTCCATATGCCATCACTTCATAAATTTTACCACTAAGTCACAACCATTTTAGCTGAAATATTCTTACTTCTAAAATAGATATGTAAGGCCTTTTTTTTAAGCCACTAACACATTGGCTGTTCCTTAGCATTTACTTTTTTATTATTGGCAACTCCTTTATTTTATTTTTCCGGTTAGCACATAGCAGTTCCTTTTCTTATTTTTTTCCTTTTGTCATCGCATAACAACTCCTTTTCATTATTCTTTTTTTTTTTTTCTTTCTTTCTATCACCACATACCAGTTTCGTATTATTTTCTTGGTGCAAACTTTTGTAGCAATCTTCTTCTTCTTATTCCTAAACAAAGCTTTGTTGCCCTAATTTTAACCTAATATTTTAACCCTAATATTTTAGCAACTTTTCCCTCCTTTAAAACCTAACCATATTTCCTAATTCTCCTCCTCCAAACCCTAACCATCTAACTTCACTCCTCCTAAACCAAATTTCCTAATTCCCCTCCTCCAAACCCTAACCAATATATTTTAATCTTTTCTCCTAAACCGAAATCTCTTTTTAAAACTATACCTTTCTCTCCTCCAAACCCTCACCAATATATTTTAATCATTTCTCCTAAACCGAAATCTCTTTTCAACATGGCTTCCAGAAACATTTATCGCTGTTTTAAAGTATAATTCATTCTTTCAATCCCTTTTAATCTTTTGTAGGTCCGTTGGTGAAAAACCCTTTTTCTGATCTTGACAAAGCAATCAACAAGCTCAGACTGAAATACATATCATATATCGTTGAATATGACATTGATGTTGTATGTGTTTTTTGCGAAATATATCTATTCTTAATTATTTGCATTCTATTTTATCAACGTGTGTGATGTTTTTGTTTGTTATTTTTTTAGGGTGCAGTATGCTTGCCAAACATGTTTGGCGGTGATTTCGGAGATCAAATTGGGCGTTATGCAATATTGACTGATCCTAAGTCCAACAAGTTTGAAGTATTGGTTGACAGAGTAAACGAAGCATTTTTTTCTCACAAAGGGATGGAAAGCGATTCGTGACTTTTACGGAATCGATCTTGGTGCCCGGATTACCTTGGTTTTTGTGGGTGACGGACAGTTTGATATACACTTGACTGATAGGTTTCACAAGAATATCCCCTACCCGGTTTTTGATCCCCCTATGCATTTCCTTCTTGACAAGATGAATTTGCAAGCAACTTTCGATGAGTATCTCCCCCCAATAACACTCTTCTTGCTTATTGTCACAATATTAGTGACATGGTTCTTGATTTCGAAAAAAATTAACTGAGTATGATGTTACAAAAGGTTGTATGGTATGATACACTTTTCGTGTCCACCTTAACTTATTTTGTTCCTTTTCCGTTTGTGAGCTAACTTTTGCAACTATTCCTTATGAACATTTCAAGATAGGACGGCGTTGAAATAGGTTTGTGGAAGCTCGCAGGCTCCGTGAAGGTGTGAAGATCAGAGGGGATGCTCCGATGGTTGGGTCACATGATACCATCTACCTTGATGTTATTTACAATTAGTCCATGTTTAGATAAATTGTGCAAGACCTTTCCAATTTGAATTTTAAGTTTTAGTTTCTTAGAGTTTTGGAAGCATCTATTTTTTTTGTCTTTGAATTTAGCAAATGTCCCTTGAATTTCATAAATAATTTAGCCTTGCTTGCTTTGCTTTTTGATTTATATATTTGTGTTTGTTTTTGTGTTGCTGAATCAATTTAGTAGCATGGCTGTGTTACTGAAGCATTTTAGTAACATGGCTTTTAGTAACATTATTAGTAACAATTACTAGAATCAATTTAGTAGCATAGCTGTGTAACGTCTCCTCTTAACATTATTACTAACAATTACTAATCCTAATCTCTAAAATATGTTTTGGGTGGAAACAAACTAAAATCCTAATCCTAATTTCTCTCAATCAAGTAACTAAGAGATTTCATCCACATCTCTAAACTAACTTTTTGGTGGAAAGAAACTAAAATCCTTATTTCTCTCATTCAAATAATTAGGGGATTTCATCCACATCTCTAAAATATGTTTTGGGTTGAAACAAACTAAAAATCCTAATTCATCTCATTCAAATAACTACTAAAGATTTTATCCACATCTCTAAAATATGTTTTGGGTGGAAACAAACTAAAATCCTAATCCTAATTTCTCTCATTCAAGTAACTAAGAGATTTCATCCACATCTCTAAACTAAGTTTTTGGTGGAAACAAACTAAAATCTTTATTTCTCTCATTCAAATAATTAGGGGATTTCATCCACATCTTTAAAATATGTTTTGGGTGGAAACAAACTAAAAATCATAATTCCTCTCATTCAAGTAACTACTAAAGATTTCATCCACATCTCTAAAATATGTTTTGTGTGGAAACAAACTAAAAATCCTAATTCCTCTCATTCAAGTAACTACTAAAGATTTCATCCACATCTCTAAAATATGTTTTGGGTGGAAACAAACTTAAATCCTAATCCTAATTTCTCTCATTCAAGTAACTAAGAGATTTCATCCACATCTCTAATCTAACTTTTTGGTGGAAACAAACTAAAATCCTTATTTCTCTCATTCAAATAAGTAGGGGATTTCATCCACATCTCTAAAATATGTTTTCGGTGGAAACAAACTAAAAATCCTAATTCTTCTCATTCAAGTAACTAAGAGATTTCATCCACATCTCTAAAGTAACTTTTTGGTGGAAACAAACTAAAATTTATTTCTCTCATTCAAATAAGTAGGGGATTTCATCCACATCTCTAAAATATGTTTTGGGTGGAAACAAACTAAAAATCCTAATTCCTCTCATTCAAGTAACTACTACACATTTCATCCACATCTCTAAAATATGTTTTGGCGAATCAACTATGGTAATTCTTAAGTAAAAAAAAATGCCAATTCTTAAGTAAAACAAAGTGCCCCATCAACAATATTAATTTCATTTTATTCATATTAATCTTTATCCTAAAATGTTGGTCATTTCCTAATTTTTTTTCCACTATTTTGTGCTTATCCTGATAACTAATACTCTTTATTGCTCAACCGACATATCATACTCACACGTATTCCACCTTTTTCCTATAAATATATCATAACCTATTAGCCAAACCATCTCAATCTAAATAAGCATCCTCTCTCTTGGAAAGGAAAAAACAAGCCAATGATGTCTGCCAAATACACTCCAATCTCAGCTGTTTCTGGAGGAAGAAAGAATCTCAAGATGTGTGTGCGAGTTGCTCACATTTGGTTGATTCGAGAGAAGAAGGTCCCCGCTAGCATCATTTTCATGAACATGTTACTGGTCGATGAAAAGGTTTCTGCATGTTTGCACTCTTAGCTTTAAAATTAAACTAATGTCATTGTTGTTTTTTAGTTATGTAATTTAACCAGCTGTTTAATGTTGTTGTTGTCGTCAATAGGGTGGACGTATTCACGCCACAGCTAGAAAAGATTTGGTGGCAAAGTTCAGGTCCATGGTTCAAGAAGGGGGTACATATCAGCTTGAAAATGCAATTGTAGGTTTTAATGAAAGTCCTTATAAGGTAACTTCACACAAACATAAGCTTAGTATGATGCACAATTCAACTTTTACCAAAGTACACTTGCCTGCTATCCCTATGAACGTTTTTGAGTTCAAGCCATTCAATGAAATTCTCTCTTCAACTGCCGATGAAGTATCTACGGGTAAGACTTCAATTCTGAATGTGTGTTGTACATTATTTCTACCTATAAGCATTCGTTTAGGAATTTCATACATTTGTTTTTGCTTTTGTATACGTAATTTCAAATGTTATTGGTCATGTAATTGAAAGAGGTGATATAAGGGAAACTGAAAAGGACGGAAGGAAAAGCAGGGTTATTGATCTCACTTTAAAAGATCTTGAGTAAGATTTGTCTCTTTCTTTGTACCTGGTTGTAATATGATTTTAATATACCTTATGTTCCTGAATTGATATTTTGGTAATATTTTATTACAGAAACAACCGCTTACATTGCTCTCTTTGGGGTGAGCATGCTGACAAAATTGTGACCTTTTTTGGCAACCATGACAACGACACACCTACTATATTGATATTGCAGTTTTGCAAGACACGCATGAAGTAGATAAAATAGTCACAAGGAAGGGGGGGTTTGAATTGTGACCCTTTAATAATTATCCTGAAACTTAAAAGTGATTCTCAAGTTGTTTACTTGGAATTATGTTAACTTTCTGACTTCAGAATGTTCTGAAGTTCATAAACAAAATTGCTTAATAAAGTATAAGTGTAAGTGTGTGTTGTGTATACTGTAAATAAAAGAGTATAGAGAAGAAAGAAAGAACACACAAAGAGTTATAGTGGTTCACCCAATGTGGGCTAGTCCACTCCCCACAATCCTGTGAGAGTTTCCACTAAGATGCTTGAGATAACCTCTCAAGTCCTGCACCTTACAATCTTGTTCACCTGAACAATTACACTCCTGTATTCTCTAAGCCTCAGCAGGCTTGCACCTTCTTGCTAAGTTAACCACTTAGACTTTTACAACCTTTGCTCAACCTAACACTTTAGGACCTCTAAAAGCTAGATGAGACTTTGTTACAATTTGTATGGAAGTTGGGTGTTTGTAAAACAAACAATGAAAGAAGAAGAAGAGGTTATCCTACAGATAACAAGAGTATTGATTTGCACTAAGTTGATGAAAGACTTAGAGATTGATCAATTTCAGTTTGCAAAAGCTTCAAACAAAATCAGAGTTGTTTTCTTGTATGCTTTGCAATGGTGCATGTTTTGCTAAGGCCAAGCCCTCTATTTATAGAGTCTTTGGGCTCATATAGCCGTTGTAGGGTGTCCAATGGTGTTATGCCATGTGTCCTGGGTCCCACAAGCTTTAACTTGAAATTCTGGGCAAACATTCTGATCTCTGATGAACATCAGAATGTTGTTGTGTTCATGATGATCTTCATCTGGGTTCATCATGTTCTTCATCTGGGTTCATCATGTATGAATGAACACATGAAGTTCTGGGTTATGCATATGCTTTTCATATGAATTTCTGGGCAATAACCAATGTATGGACTTTTCTTCATACATCAGAATGTTCCTTTCCCAGATTTTGTCTTGGAACCGGTGCAGGAGGATTTAGTGGGATTCTGCATCTTCATGCCCATGCTTTGAGAGATTGTGTTGTCCTTGATCAGTACCAACTCTCAGACGTGTCTATCTCTTGTTGGAGATGACAGATTTGCTTTGCTTTTGCTTTTTGCTTTTCACCTACTATACTGTTCATAAAGTAAGCATGAGCTGAGCTTGAACATTCTGATCATCAGAATGTTCCATCTGTTTCACTTAGGATGATTTGTAAGACTATCATTTGATGTAATCAAATCCTAATAGTGAAACAATAATGAAGAGCAGTGATGATAACATCTAGGATGATATTCCTTTGTGAAATATTCCTAGTACATCAATGTTCATAGTCTTAAATGAACATTGAATGCCTTCTTTGACATAACTCTTGTATATGCCTTTATTGCTTGATTGATCCATGCAAATGTACTTTCCTGGACATATATTCATGTCACATGTGCCTTGCATGACCTTGATCACAGTTCTTGAGATTCTTGGCTTGTATAAGAACAACCTTCTGAACTAGGTTGCTTCTGAACAACCTTCTGAACTAGGTTGCTTCTGAACTGGTTGCTTCTGAACAACCTTCTGAACTAGGTTGCTTCTGAACTGGTTGCTTCTGAACAACCTTCTGAACTGGGTTCTGAACAACCTTCTGAACTGGGTTGCTTCTGAACAGGGTTGCTTCTGAACAAGATTGCTTCTGAACAGGGTTGCTTCTGAGCAAGGTTGCTTCTGAACAGGGTTGCTTCTGAGCAAGGTTGCTTCTGAACAGGGTTGCTTCTGAGCTCTCATCGGAACGTTCTGATCAACTTTCTGATCAACATTCTGAACTAACTTTCTGAACTTTAGAATTAGTTCATGGATTCAATGTCCTTTGATTTTATGCATCTTGGTATGATTCAAACCTTGTTCCTGTCTTAGTGAAAACACTCAAGAGCACAAGTTAAATACCAAGGAATTAATCAAAGTCCATTAATTCTTTAATCATATTTGTTTATTATCTTTAAAATTAATTAGGGATTTTGCCTCAACAATCTCCCCCTTTTTGAAGATGATAAACTTATGATTTAGGATTAAGGATTTTGATTATATAACAGAGCTAAAAAATTTATTTTAATGCTCCCCCTCATTTTTATAATCCATTATGCAGAGTTTTTAAGAACTTTAAAAAGCTCCCCCTCAATTTCATAATCTTTTGCATAAAGTAAAAATATGCAAGACTGAACCAAATTCAATATTCATTCATTTGATATAACATGAAGTACATTACATGAAAAGATGGTTCAAAAACAAAAAAGAAAATCAAAGTGCATGTGATCAAGAAAAGCAAAAGATGGAATTTATAAATTCCAATATCAATTGATCACCTAGACCTACTTAGGGCCTATAACTAAAAAAAAACTTAAAGACTTTGAATCCTAAAGCTTCTCCCCCTTTTGTCATCTGCAAAAAGGATAGGGAGGATTTCTGAAAAGATTCATGGAGTGGAGTCTCCAGAATCAGAAGAGGGTTCTGCTTCAAAGATGGAGGGGTCATCAAATACTGGAGGTGGAATGGCCAAACCAGGAGCATGGACTTTGACAGTCCAGTCAGCCAGCACACAAGCAATTTTGTGGGTCTTGGTGGAGACTCTAAGTGCCCTTGAGGCTATCTTCTCTGCTCTTGAAAGCTTAGCAGGTTCAGCAGGACCAGAGGCTACAGCTTGCACTCTGTTTGCAGACACAAAGGTGTTGAGAGAGTCAAATAAAGCAGCCATGTTTAGAAGTTTGCTTCTTGTGGTGGTCTTCATTTGTGGTGGTGGTGGAGTGGATGAAGGAATGAAAGGTGGAGTAGGAAGGTCAGAGACCAAGAAGTTGGTAGCACCTGCAACAGAATCCATGGAGGAGGATGATGGGTTAACATTTTGACCATTTTGGGCCATGAGCTGTACCTCCTCAGAGGGCAGAGATCCTGATGCCAAAGGCATGGGATCAACTGACAGCTGGCCATCTGGAGGAAGTTCATTTGAGGCATGCTGATCATCAAGCTCTTGATTGTCTTGATCAGCCATGACATGAATATCTTCATCATTCTGGGCTTCAGTTACTGCAACATTCTGACCGGCAGAAGTTTCAACCTTCTGAACATTCTGAACAGCAGGAATTTCAACATTCTGACCTTCTTGAGCTTGCTGAGTTGTTTCTTGTCCATCTTGAAACAACTCACTATTGAAGTCAATGTTGATATCTTCAATATTGAGATCAAATCCAGTTGAGAACTCCACATCTTGAGCTTCTTCTTCAATGTTCATATTTGAAGCTAAGAGCTCAGCCACTTCCTGAGTTTCTCCATCAACAATCTCCTTTGCAAGCTTGGAGACTTCAGAGAACAAATTTTCTGCTGGTGGAGAGGGAGTTTTGGTATCTGTAATCTCTTCAACCCTTCTTTTCTTCACAGCTTTCTGAACATTTTGATCAGAATTTCTTTTACCAGATCCAGAGGGTCCAGAAGTTTTGGAGGCTGGCATGTTGGATGAAGTAATATGGAGTTGACCTAAGGTCTTGGAAGAAAATGTCATAAAATCCAGCTTGCGTTTCTCTCCTTCAAGGGGCACTTTTGCCTTTTGAAAAATGGAAGTGAGATGCATTCCATAGGGTAGTCCAGCAGATGTTTGTTTTATGGCTAGGCATGAATCAATCATGTGTTGAATAATGATAAAACACAGATTTAACTTAATCTTTTTCATGAGATGGTAGATGAAACAAAGATCTATGTCAGAGACAAGTTCAAAAGATCCACATCTAGGTAAAAGACAATGCCTAATCATGTTGTGAAGAATTTTGGGAGTATCTTCCAGGTTTGTGGAGTTAAAGGTGTGATTTTCTTTGGTGTATTTAACTATGAGTTTGTTACGGTTAACTCTAGACTCATCAAACCAGAAGCTAGAGTATAGCTGATTACCTTCATTTGGAATTTTGAATGCTTCAGAGACAAATTCCTGAGTCATCTTGATCTTTACACCTTTGACTGATGATATGAGAAACTTCTCATTTCCATTCTTCTTTTCCTGAACTGATAGGTTGGTGTAGAACTCTCTGACCAAGTCTTCATAGGTGTGTTCTTGAAGAGTTATGAAGTTGGTCCATCCTTGAGGTTCAGTGAACTCCTTCATATTCCATGCCTTGGTTTCCAGACTTTCAAGGTTGAAATACTTGGTTCTACACATTGGTCTGAGAGCAATCTTTTCTGCCCTTGAAGCTTTTAAGGTAGCAGCAAGTTTGGTAATATCTTTACCTTTCCCATGCTTCTTAGAAGAGCCTTTCTCTTCTTCTTTTTCAGCCTTTTCTTCAGATTCTTCCTCTTCACTTGCTTCTTCATCTTCAGAGGTCTTTTCCTCAGATAAGGGCATAGCTTCAGCAGCAATCTCCTTCCTCCTTTGAAGTATTATCTTTGTAAGTTCCTTATCCCTTTTTGAGGAAGCTTTTACTGATTTCATTGCGTCAGAAAGAGTTTGTTCAGAGTCTTCATCCTCTTCTTCTGGATCTTCCTCTGTTTCATCCTCAGAGTCTTCATCATCTTCTTTTTCTTCGTCAGAATCTAGATTCACGTGAGATACCTTTGGTTTCTTCAAAGGTTTCTTCATCCTTGTTGATCGTCTGGTAGGTATTGGTCTGGGTTTGATGATGGGTTTCTTAGAGGATCTGGTTTTGGAAGATTTGGGATTTTCAGAAGCAGGAATGATTACGTCCTGAAGAATGGTGCGTACAGGGGTTTCACTCAAAAGTTGTTGATCAGCAGCGGTGTTGGATGGTGGTGGTTGAAAATGTTCTTCGGAAAGTCTTGGGGTAGTTTTGGTTCTAGCCATTTTTTTCAGAAAATGAAGAACAGAGCAGTTTGAATTTTTGGGAAATGAGATGGAAGTGAAATAATCAGAGTTGGTAACTGATTATATAGACAAAACGTGCAAGAGAAAAAGAATAGTAGTGATATGATGACAGTTAGCATTGGGAAGGATGAAAAACTGTCAAAAAGCAACGCCTAGGAGAGAGAAAGGAAAAAGTAGCCGTTTGGGAAGATGAATGGATTTTGGATGATTTGATGGTTAAGCCATTACATGGTGGTTAAACCTTAAACATGACTTCTTATAACCAAGCATTAAATGCTTAAGATTATGGATGGATTTTTTGAACAAGTCAAAACAAGATCTCACGCATGAGATTGTTTGACCCAGAATTTGGGTTCAGAACAAAAAATAAGTTTCAAGAACGTCATGAATGGATAAACTCAGATGAACATACTTGATTGTTCTGATCGTATGAATATTGCAATGAACATTCTGATCATTTGAACATTCTGACCTGATGAACGTTCTGAACTCAGGAACATTCTGATGAGAGTGAGATAAAGATGGATCTATCTGATTTGTATCAGATGACATCAAGGGGTTTAGTTTAAGGCCCTTAGTGATCAGTAATCAATCTTTATTAGGATTTTTCATGATTAACAATTTTTCTTTAAGAAAATTGAATCTATCCTCAACAAGGGGTTTTGTGAAAATGTCAGCCAATTGATTTTCAGTATCAACAAAGCTTAATGCAATATTCTTTTTCTGAACATGGTCTCTAATGAAATGATGTTTTATTTCAATATGTTTAGACCTAGAATGCTGAATAGGATTCTTAGAAAGATTAATTGCACTTGTATTGTCACAATAAATAGGAACACTTGTGTACCTTAGAGAGTAATCTTCCAGCTGATTTCTTACCCATAAAATTTGAGAGCAGCAACTAGCTGCAGATACATACTCAGCTTCAGTTGTGGAGAGTGCAATAGTGTTTTGCTTTCTGCAAGACCATCCAATCAATGCTTGTCCTAAGAATTGACAGGATCCACTTGTGCTCTTCCTCTCAACTTTGTCTCCAGCATAATCAGCATCACAATAGGCTACAAGATCAAAACTAGAACCTTTTCTATACCAAAGGCCAAGATCAGTAGTACCTACTAGATATCTAAAGATTCTTTTAACTGCAGTTAAGTGAGATTCTTTTGCACATGTTTGAAATCTAGCACATAATCCTACTGCAAACACTATATCAGGTCTGCTAGCAGTCAAATATAATAATGAACCTATCATGCCTCTATATTCTTTTTCAGAAATAGATTTTCCACTCTCATCCTTATCTAAACTTGAAGATGGATGCATAGGGGTGCTCATGATTTTTGCCTCATTCATTTTATATTTCTTAAGAATGTCTTTGACATACTTTTCTTGACTTATGAAAATTCCATTTGAATGTTGTTTGATTTGTAAACCAAGGAAAAAACCAAGTTCACCCATCATGCTCATCTCAAATTCACTTTGCATAAGGTTGGAAAATTCTTCACACATTTTTATTTTAGTAGCACCAAAAATGATGTCATCCACATATACTTGAACAATAAGCAAGTCAGTATTATGTGTTTTTCTAAAAAGTGTGGTATCAATTTTTCCTCTTGAAAAACCATTTTCAATTAAAAATGTACTAAGTCTGTCATACCAAGCTCTAGGAGCTTGTTTAAGACCATAAAGAGCTTTTGTTAATTTGAAAACATGATTTGGTTTTTCTTTGTTTATGAATCCAGGTGGTTGACTTACATAAACTTCTTCATTTAGAAAACCATTTAAAAATGCACTTTTCACATCCATTTGAAAAAGTTTAATGCTTTTATGTGCAGCATAAGCAAGAAGAATTCTGATGGCTTCTAACCTTGCAACTGGTGCAAAGGTCTCATCATAGTCAATACCTTCTTGTTGGTTGTAACCTTGAGCAACTAACCTTGCTTTGTTTCTGACAACTTTACCTTCTTCATCAAGCTTGTTTCTAAAAACCCATCTTGTTCCAATGATGGTTTTATCTTGATTATTTGGAACCAAGTTCCAAACTTTGTTTCTTTCAAACTGAGAAAGTTCTTCCTTCATGGCCTTAATCCAAGAGTCATCAATAATGGCTTCATTGATTGACTTGGGTTCCATTTGAGAAATCATTGCCATGTTGTTATCTTGAAAGGACAATCTGGTTCTTACACCATCAGTTGTGCTTCCAATGATTTGATCAGTAGGATGATCCCCTACCATTCTCCAGCTTCTAGGTGGACTTTGAAAAGATTGATCCTGAGCATTCTGATCATCTTCTTTCTCTACTGTGTTCTCAGTATTTTGAACTGGAACATTCTGAAGTGTTGGTACTTCAGTGTCTTCATTCTCTTTAGGTTTAGAATGTTCATCATATTCATCAAATATGATATGCATACTAATTTCAACTGTCTGGGTTTTTAGATTGTACACTCTATAACCTTTAGAAGTTGTAGAGTATCCTAAAAAGATAGCTTTATCTGATTTAGGATCAAACTTACCCAATTTTTCTTTATTGTTCAGTATGTAACAATAGCAGCCAAAAATGTGAAAGTAAGATATGCTAGGTTTAATATTTTTCCAGAGTTCATATGGGGTTTTGTTAAGAACCTTTCTTATAGAAACTCTATTCAAAATGTAACAAGATGTGTTAATGGCTTCTGCCCAAAAGTAATTTTCAACATTTGATTCATTTAACATTGTTCTTGCCATTTCTTGCAAGGTTCTATTTTTTCTTTCAACAACTCCATTTTGTTGTGGAGTTCTTGCACAAGAAAAATTATGTTTAATACCATTTTCATCAAAGAATGTTTTGAAGGATGCATTTTCAAATTCTCCTCCATGATCACTCCTAACTGTGATGATATTATAACCTTTTTCATTTTGAACTCTTTTGCAAAAGTTTTGAAATGCTTCAAAAGATTCATCTTTATGTTTTAAAAATAGCACCCATGTAAATCTGGAGAAATCATCAACAATAACAAATCCATATCTTTTGCCAGTTAGACTTGCAGTTTGAACAGGACCAAACAGATCAATGTGAAGAAGCTCTAAAGGTTTCTGAGTTGAGATAAACTCAATAGTTTTAAAACTACTTTTTACTTGTTTACCTTTAACACATGCTTCACAGATTCTGTCCTTTTCAAAGCTAATCTTAGGCAAACCTCTAACTAGATCAAGTTGAGAAAGTTTAGCAATGGTTTTCATGCTTATATGACCAGCCCTTTTGTGCCAGATCCATTTGTCTTTTTCAAGAGACATAAAACAAGATTCAGCAGGCATATCATTTAGTTCTAAAACATATAAGTTCTTTCTTCTTGAACCAGAGAAAAACAATTTGTTAGAGGAGGTTTGTCTGACTTCACATATATTAGGTTTAAAGATAACTTCAAATCCACTATCACACAATTGACTTATGCTAAGTAGATTATGTTTTAAACCTTCCACATACTGAACATTTTCTATTCTAGCAGAGTTAAGATTACCTATAGTACCTTTACCTCTGATTTTACCTTTGTCATTGTTTCCAAATGTCACTAGTCCTCCATCCTTCTTTTCAAAAGTTAGAAAACAATCCCTGTCACCTGTCATGTGCCTAGAACAACCACTATCCAGGTACCATGGTTTTGTTCTTGCACCCTGAGGCAAGACCTACATTTGACAAGATAAAAATTTTAGGTACCCATGTAATGTTGGGTCCTTGAGGGTTAGTTCTTCTAAGAGATCTTTTCTGAAAGTAACATTCTGTCTTTTATGATCAGATTTGTTACAGTAGAAACATGTCTTCTTAGCCTTTTCAGCCTTTTGTGAACTTTCTGATCTATTGAGATGAGAACGTTCTGAACTAAGATTTAAATTATTTTGTTTGATAAATTTTTTCTTAACATGACATACTGATTCATTATGTCCATACTTATCACAAAAACAACATTTAACTCTTATTTTAGCTTTAGGTACAAAACTTCCAATAATTTTGCTTGGATCCTTAAAGCCTAAGCCAGATTTCTTAGTACTTTTATTTTGAGATCCTACTATGTTTTGAAAAGTTTCTGTAGATTTTATAAACCCTGTCAGATCCTTTTTCAATGTTTCAACTTCCTTTTTCAAAAGTATGTTTTCCTTTTGTACTTCAGAAGGTACAGACATAATGCCTTTTTGTTTTCTGTTTATCTCTCTTTGTTTTTCTGACATGTCAAAATGAGAATCTTGCAGAATTTTTATGGTCTTTCTGGACTCATCATACTTGTTCTGAAGTATTTCTTTTTCTTCTTTTATCTCAGAAAGTTCTTTGATTAAAGAGTGACATCTATTAGTTAAGAAGTTTGAATCATATAAGAGACTATCAATTTTGTTTTCAAGATCTTTATATAAAGAATCAGTTTTATAGATAATTACCTCTTCCTCATCATCTGACTGAGCCATCAGTCCCATGTCTGTATCTGCATCTTCTTGAGAATCTGATTCTTCCATGTCATCCCATGTGATCATTGCTTTCTTCTTGAAGGGAGGTTTTCTCTGAACCTTTTTGATGTCAGGACATTCATTTTTGAAATGTCCAGTTTTGTTGCATCCATAGCAAGTGACTTGACTTTTGTCAGCTTCAGTTTTGATGCTGATGTTGGTCTTTGGAAACTTCTTTCTGATCTGATTTCTTCTCAACATCATCCTTTGAATTCTTTTAGAGATTAGTGCAAGTTCATCTTCAGCTTCTTCTTCATGAACTTCTTCTAATTCTTGTGGTTCTTGCACATCTTCATCAGCAACTTCATGAGCTCTTAGTGAACCAATGAGATCTTCCAGGTTCATAGATTTTAAATCTTTGGCCTGAGTGATTGCAGTGACCATAGGTCTCCACATACTTGGAAGACATCTCAGAATTTTTCTAATTCTATCATGAGTGGAATATGCCTTTCTAAGAGATCTCATTTCATTTACTATTGTAGTAAATCTTGCATACATCTCATCAATGGTTTCATTTTCACTCATTTCAAAGACTTCAAATTTTCTGACTCCAATGTCAATTCTAGTTTCTTTGACATGAGATGTACCCTCATGATGTATTTTCAGAGTATCCCATACTCCTTTAGCATTTGTACATTCATCAACTCTTTCACTTTCTTCCATGGTTAGTGCACATGATAGAAAGAGTCTAGCTTTAGAGTTTAGTAATACCTGAGCTTTTTCATCTGTTGACCATGCACTTTTTGCTTTGACAGCTCCTTCTTTGTTTGTTGGAACAAAGTCTCCATTTGTGATGACTGCCCACATATCATTGTCTTGAGATCTGAGAAAGAGTTCCATCTTGCCTTTCCATAAGTAGTAGTTTGATCCATCAAAGAGTGGTGGTCTATTTGAAGATCCTCCTTCAGCTATGTACTTGACTTTAGACATACTTCCTGAATCTTTTCTCTAACACTTGTTTAAGTGTTCAAACCCTTAGAGCCTAGCTCTGATACCAATTGAAGTAGATAAAATAGTCACAAGGAAGGGGGGGTTTGAATTGTGACCCTTTAATAATTATCCTGAAACTTAAAAGTGATTCTCAAGTTGTTTACTTGGAATTATGTTAACTTTCTGACTTCAGAATGTTCTGAAGTTCATAAACAAAATTGCTTAATAAAGTATAAGTGTAAGTGTGTGTTGTGTATACTGTAAATAAAAGAGTATAGAGAAGAAAGAAAGAACACACAAAGAGTTATAGTGGTTCACCCAATGTGGGCTAGTCCACTCCCCACAATCCTGTGAGAGTTTCCACTAAGATGCTTGAGATAACCTCTCAAGTCCTGCACCTTACAATCTTGTTCACCTGAACAATTACACTCCTGTATTCTCTAAGCCTCAGCAGGCTTGCACCTTCTTGCTAAGTTAACCACTTAGACTTTTACAACCTTTGCTCAACCTAACACTTTAGGACCTCTAAAAGCTAGATGAGACTTTGTTACAATTTGTATGGAAGTTGGGTGTTTGTAAAACAAACAATGAAAGAAGAAGAAGAGGTTATCCTACAGATAACAAGAGTATTGATTTGCCCTAAGTTGATGAAAGACTTAGAGATTGATCAATTTCAGTTTGCAAAAGCTTCAAACAAAATCAGAGTTGTTTTCTTGTATGCTTTGCAATGGTGCATGTTTTGCTAAGGCCAAGCCCTCTATTTATAGAGTCTTTGGGCTCATATAGCCGTTGTAGGGTGTCCAATGGTGTTATGCCATGTGTCCTGGGTCCCACAAGCTTTAACTTGAAATTCTGGGCAAACATTCTGATCTCTGATGAACATCAGAATGTTGTTGTGTTCATGATGATCTTCATCTGGGTTCATCATGTTCTTCATCTGGGTTCATCATGTATGAATGAACACATGAAGTTCTGGGTTATGCATATGCTTTTCATATGAATTTCTGGGCAATAACCAATGTATGGACTTTTCTTCATACATCAGAATGTTCCTTTCCCAGATTTTGTCTTGGAACCGGTGCAGGAGGATTTAGTGGGATTCTGCATCTTCATGCCCATGCTTTGAGAGATTGTGTTGTCCTTGATCAGTACCAACTCTCAGACGTGTCTATCTCTTGTTGGAGATGACAGATTTGCTTTGCTTTTGCTTTTTGCTTTTCACCTACTATACTGTTCATAAAGTAAGCATGAGCTGAGCTTGAACATTCTGATCATCAGAATGTTCCATCTGTTTCACTTAGGATGATTTGTAAGACTATCATTTGATGTAATCAAATCCTAATAGTGAAACAATAATGAAGAGCAGTGATGATAACATCTAGGATGATATTCCTTTGTGAAATATTCCTAGTACATCAATGTTCATAGTCTTAAATGAACATTGAATGCCTTCTTTGACATAACTCTTGTATATGCCTTTATTGCTTGATTGATCCATGCAAATGTACTTTCCTGGACATATATTCATGTCACATGTGCCTTGCATGACCTTGATCACAATTCTTGAGATTCTTGGCTTGTATAAGAACAACCTTCTGAACTAGGTTGCTTCTGAACAACCTTCTGAACTAGGTTGCTTCTGAACTGGTTGCTTCTGAACAACCTTCTGAACTGGGTTCTGAACAACCTTCTGAACTGGGTTGCTTCTGAACAGGGTTGCTTCTGAACAAGATTGCTTCTGAACAGGGTTGCTTCTGAGCAAGGTTGCTTCTGAACAGGGTTGCTTCTGAGCTCTCATCAGAACGTTCTGATCAACTTTCTGATCAACATTCTGAACTAACTTTCTGAACTTTAGAATTAGTTCATGGATTCAATGTCCTTTGATTTTATGCATCTTGGTATGATTCAAACCTTGTTCCTGTCTTAGTGAAAACACTCAAGAGCACAAGTTAAATACCAAGGAATTAATCAAAGTCCATTAATTCTTTAATCATATTTGTTTATTATCTTTAAAATTAATTAGGGATTTTGCCTCAACAACGCATGTATTTAGGTATGTCGTGTTTTAAGTTTGTGCTTTCTGCTGATATCAACAATGAAATGTGAAATTATGTTCACTTGCTGTTGATTTTTTAAAAAATTAGGTGCTATGGGAGTTGCTAATGCCTTTAATGGGACTAAGTTGATACTTAATGGCGATTTGCTTGATGTCGCTGCGTACATGACACGGTAACCATTTACATTTTTATATGCTTTAGAATAAAGGCAAGTTTTTTGGGTCGTAATTAAGTTGTCTGGAGGTCTCACCACTCTTCTATTAACATTGGTGCCCTTTTATTAGAATGAAAAATGCATCAATACAGTTCACCCGAAGTGTCAGCCAAATTTCAACGAACAGCTCCGCGTCTTTATCAGATGACTTGCTGAACACTAACCGAATGACAATTGAAAGCATGATTGAGTCAACTGAGGTAGCTATCTGTTTATTGAAATTTTTAGACGTCGTTTTGGATTCATCTTTGTTATTTTTCACATGGACAGTTGTACGTCACAATATCACGGGTTACTTCGAGGGGTGGTTTAAAGATATTGATTAATGACGACGACGGCGATGATACCAATGTTGCATCAAGTGTGATCTACAGAGAAGTTTTCCGTAATGTGTAGGACTTTTTTGTGTACTATTCATTTTCTTACTTATTGAAACTATTTGCATGTCAACGAACTTCAGTTTCCCTTTTAAAATTATATGTTATGTTAAAGTAACAGGAACTACGTACTAGAATTATGGAACAATAACAAAGTCTATAGTAATTAACATTTTGCTTTGATTCACGACAATTTTTACATTCAAGCGAACTACAGTGTTTTATTTTTTCAGTGAGTATTAATTTTTTAAATGACACGTGCGTTAGCACGGGTCAATGGTCTAGTAGTTATATATGAAACTCTACAAAACCTGTGCATCGCACGGGTTAGAGTTTAGTACAAATCTTTTATATCTAATCCTAGCTAGCTAACATCCAAACCCTAATCCCACTTAACTTAACCTAATTTTTTGGCGCCCCCTATCCCCAAAATTTGAATTTCAAATTCATTCTTGAAACCGTGATAGTCTCCATCAATCCCATATTTCTCTCCCTCTCTCACTTTCTCTCCATGCCAATGCCACCATCGACCCCTCCCCTAGAATCCATCAGGCTCCGCTGTATCACCACCATCATCTTGGCGGCACCAACTCTGGCCAATCCGCAGTCGGTGTTGATTTCGCCGCATCCGGTGTTGATTCCGACCCAACACTTTCTTCTTGCTCAAATCAGAACCTCTACTCTTCTCTCTCATTTTTGCTCTTCTCTAAATCAGAACCTCTGCTTTTCTTCATCCTCATTGCCTCCACTTCGGCCACTTTGATGTTGTGTTTTGGAGAGGAGAGTGAGGCTGACAGAACAAATATGAATGCGAAAGAGGGTGAGCACGGCGGTGACGGTGAGATGAGATGGTGATAGATGACGTTAATGGTGTTCAGATTTGAGGTGAGGATGGTAATGACGGCGGTGAGGTCTGAGGACGGGAAGCCATGATGTCCTCTGAATCGTCTTCCTCTCCATAAATATAAATGGGGTTTAGCTTCCTCACACCACTCAAAGCAGCGGCCACTGAAGATAGTTGTTGTGCCGTAGCATCTTCGCTTAAGATGGATTTTCTGCTCCTATTCAATGTCTGGACAGCTGCTGGACTGTTTTGAGGTTTGATTTTAAGTTTGATTTCATTTTCATGTTGCAAAACTGTAATGACTAAAAAGAATCATCCACTTTGAAATTTTCAGTTACTTTAGATTCAATATTCTTCATACAATTGTCTTGATCAATCGTAATGTATTTAAATTTGTGATATAGAGAACTATTCATATATATTTTATGACTTTGAGTATAATGGTGCAGAAGGAAAGTGGGAAAAAAAGAGAACAAGTTAACCACATAAGGTCTCTTTGTATACTTAACTATGACTTTCTCAATGAAATGAGAACAATTATCCCTCTGTGATATCACAAGTTCCCTATGTTCATTAACTTGCTCTTTTGGTTTGTATACTTATTTTTAACGTAATTATGAAATAAGTTGTGACTCTCTTGATAACCAAGTAACCTTTGTTTGAAGGATGAGGCATTTGGATTTAGGAGCCTGTTGTGTATCAACGATGAACGATATGTGATGCGCGCTCAACTGATCAAGCAAGAGGAACGTTTCGATTTGTATTGTAATTTGTACCTACAAAACATATAACCTTCTGTTGTTTATGTTGTACCTGTAATTTTGTCAAATTACTACTGCTTCTAAATATAAAAGGCTCAATAGAAGACGAAATTGCATATCGTTTTATTTAAGAATCAATTATCAGTTACCAAGAATAAACAGTAGGAACATTAACAGCCTCTAATCCATTGTTCATAAACTAAGCCTTGAACAGATTGTTGCAAAAAAAAAAAAAAAACAAGTAGAATGAGATGGATTTAAGAATCACATATAGCTTGCAAGTTAAGAAGGTCAACTTTTGAAGTTATCAACCTAGCATAGTAATTTGCAGAAGGCTTTAGAAGAAGAAGCGTTGATCATTTAACTTGTTTGTAAATATAGTTATAGACATAAATGAAAATTAAGTCATGTAGCCCTTTCAAAATGTCGAACTTAAAGAACCGCGGGAGGTATTTGACCTAATTTTTATCTTTTCAAAATAACTAGACTTCTTGCTTCCTATTCAACCTGAGCAACAATCATATTTCTCTATCTTTATAAAATTGTATCTTTTTTGCTGGATATACTACTAAATAATACTTACAATCTTATTTTTAGCATAACCTAAGATAAATAATAAATACCAATATTAAGATTAGAAAAGCTTTTTAAAGTGTTTTTCATTCTTTAACAAGCTTTAAGCTTTGATATAACTGAGATGGACGGGGCTAAGTACTATCCATTTTTCACTCTCATGTGAAATGAAATTATTGCATCACTAGTTAAATCCATGTGATTTTTTTTTTTTTTTTTATATTAATTGTGAGAACCATCAATTCGATGGTTATTTTTTATATATTTAAAAGATTGAAAACTAACGGTTATTTCTCTAATATTTATTAATGGAGTGCTCTATCAATTCGATGGTTAGGTGTGATTTTTCTTAAAAAGAAAATTGAACAAACAAAAATTGATTATATTAATACCAACATAGAGTCCTTAATAGCACAAGGTGTGCCATGTAAAACCTCAAAAGTTTACAATCTGCACATAATCAAAAGTAGAAGAAACAAAAGGATTTAGTCGATGTCCATACAAACAAAATGGCTTGACCACCAAATATATGAGAGTTTAAACCGAGATAGTTTTCAACCATCAAAATGAATGTAATTTGACTTTACCTAGCATATGGTGAATTGAAGTTTCCTTACCCTTGAAAACTCTATTGTTCCACAATAACCCTGATACAACATAGCCAAATAAGCTGCAAGAGAGAGCGACGAGCTCGCAATCCTCCAAAAGAATGAATAAACTGAACAAATGATTCTATGGCACATCAGGATCGGCTGAAGATATTCCAATCCAAGATCTAACCATACAACACATAAGGATAAAAACGGGGCAAGAAAGGAACAAGTGATGAGCTGTTTCCAATCCACCACATCTAGACACACAAAATTGAGAGTCATGAGAAATGATGTTGATTTTTCTTAAAGTTTGATTTCTATTTTTGTTGAAAGAGTTAGAACGATTAGGATGAATAAACGTGAAATTCAGAGTTTAAATCTACACTTACATATTGTAATGCATTTTTATATTTTGTTGTCAAGTAGTTTAATGGCTAGAAATTCACCTAATATGAATAAGTGTGGAATTCATGGTTTGAACCTCGGTATATGCATATATAATATCATGTCCCTAGCAACCGAGATAATGACGCATCGACTTTTCATTATAATTCTTTTTAATGGTGATTTGGGTCTTCAATTAACATTTTTTTTAGTGTTTTAAAAAACGATGTTATCCAGAAGTCATAACTCAACTGACAAAATGTCGAAATTGTTAGGCCGGATGCTATGACCGGGGTTCGAACCCCGGTACCTCCACTTATGTGTGTGAGTTTATAATGGCTTTGCCATTTCGTCTATCTATCAAAAAAAAAAAAAAAAACGATGTTTGTTCAACTATTATTTTTGGAACAAATCTAAAATCTGTTTTTACTGCTCCGTCCTCCACCTAATTATATAAAAAAGATATTTGCCATCAAGCTCAGTGAATACAATAAGGCTGAACATAATTTAGGACTTGGACGACATTTATTTAATAGGAAGCATAGTTACAGCTTAGACATCTCTCAAGCATAGAGAAAAAAAATATATTATTGAAAAAATTAAGAGATAATATTGAAAAAAATCATACTTCAAATCTTCCAATGCAAGTCCCATAAGTTTAATCTTTTTCAGCAGTGGAGTCCAAAATAGTTTTGAAAGACATAAACTCAATCAAAAACTTCAAGTAGAAAAAGAGGTTAAGGTTTAAAGCATTTTTTGGAAGATATACAAATCTAAACATGCACATCTATGAGTAGGATATGAAAAAAGCTCTTCCCTATTCGGAGTGGAAGATATAATGAAGTAAAGCAACTTTAACCAAAAATGATGAAAACTGAAACATGCCTCTTTCAATGCTTGCACCTCATACATCCTTTCCTTTCAAAAGAAAAAAATTGGTAAATTTAAGGTTACTTTGCCACTAAACCTTCACAGGAAAAAAGAAAAATTACTTTGATTTGCAAAATCTTAGTACAAAATTCCTAAATTGACTAACAAACCAAACCCCAACAATTATTCATCACAATATCAAACTCAAAAATTTCTACATCCATGAGCTATCCATACGGTTGACGACAGCATCAAGGATAACCTGAATTGGATTATGGTCAGTAAGCAAATGAATAATCTCCATAGCATGCTTGATAATCCTAACAACCCTAAGCTTCTTTCCATTATTCCTTCCATGCATCATGAGAGAGTTAGTGAGCCTCTCAACAATGGGACACTGAGCTTTCCTAAATTGCTTCTTCGAGTATCTACCAACAGTGTGTGGAATATATGTTGCATGTTTGGATCTTGCTCCAATGTAATCCCCAATAGACAAATGCAATTAACTGAAATAAAAAAAATAGGCTTAATAGCAGTTTTAGCCCCCTAACTTTCCCAAAGTTGCGATTTTGGCCCCCTAAGAAAAAAAACTACAAAATAATCAAATCATAACCATCGTCATATAACATCATAAATCATCACATCATAAACATTATCTTATAACATAAACGACACAACATAATCATCATCTCATAATAACATAAACAACACAACATAATCATCATCTCATAATAATATAAACAACACAACATAATCATTAACATTCCATGGTTTGTCATCAACAACAACTTCAACGATTCGACGACGACAACGTCAACCTGTCAATACAACTACGTGAGAGTACACCATCTCTTATGAAACAACGACATCAGAGTACACCACCTCTTATAAAATAACGACGTAAGAGTACACCACCTCTTATAGAACAACAACGTAAGAGTACACCACCTCTTATAAAATAACGACGTAAGAGTACACCACCTCTCACAAAACACCTGAACATAAACAGCCACCAACAACAACTTCAACTACGACTTCAAAAATTTAGACAACATTAACAACTTAAGACTCCAATACTTTGGAAAGACAACTTACAATTTTACAACTTAGACCAACACCTGCAATTTGATCAATATGCAACAGCAACAGAAACAACACAAGCAATTCACAACATAACAATATTAATGAAAAACATCAACAACTTAAACATCAGACATTTTCCACATAAGACATATAATAATTTCATATAACCAACAACATTAATCATCTTAATTTCAGACTCTTTGAAGAACATTAATATTATAAACAACTTCGTTTCTACCCCAAGGACCAACTCACAACATAGGTTAAATACTCTTAAACACCTTAATTGAACTCATAGTACTTCTAGTTTTGAGGTTAATTTGGAATTATCCCATAAGTTTTGGATTAACTTATAAATGGTTATGCTGAATTTTCATAAGATTTCACTAAGACCTCCTTGGAGTATTTTCATCATATCTCAAACACCAAAAATCATTTTCAAGTCAAACCAAAGCCACTGGAAAGCTAACACAATTATCTACAACTTTCATGTTTACACCAAAGGCCAATTCAAAACAAAAACGTGTGAAAAAGACGCAAGAACGTGAAACAGGGGATGCTGTCAAAGTGCAGCTCGCGGGGCGAGTAAGTTTACTCGTTGTGGCGAGTTGGGACGGGAAAATCTACGGGAACATACCAGTTTTCACTCCAAAAGCCCCAATTTCATCAACCCTAATTCCAAATTTGAAAGGAAACTCAACCTATGTTTATTCTAAACTTCAATTCTTATGTTAATTCATTGGATTACCTACTCTTTAACAATCAATTCCAAACCAAAACCTAATTTCTCTAATCATCAAAATTACCACCTACATCATGTTAAATTCAGTTTTCAGAATTAAATTACTTAGAATTAGAGAAAGTTAGTCCCACCCTTACCTTAGTATTGATGATCGGCAGTCTCTCTCCCTCTTGGTTCTCCTCTTATCTTGTTTTCTCCCTTTTTCTTCAAAAAGCAGTTTTCACGAAATCCTCCTTTTTTAATTCTAACTCTCCCTTTTTATATAAATCCTTAACCTACTTATTTTCTCTTATTTCCAAATCCGCCCTCCAAGTCTCAATATTATATTCTAATATATATATATATATATATATATATATATATATATATAATATAATATTTCTATAACGATTAACAAATATATCTCTGAAATATATTTCTATAACATATATATTTCTACACTAAATAATATATTTTTCGACAACAATTAACATATATATTTCACTAATAAATATCAATATATAACATAACAAAGTATCACTCATCTAATTTCCAAAACAACCCCCACAACTTAATCTTATTTCATTTTCAAATCCTTTTTTATTAAATAATAAAATAAGCCACTTAATAAGTCACATAATCATATAAATATATTCTAAACCTATTAAAACAATCAAATAAATCTAATAATTCAAAGAGGACGTTACAGTTCACTATTACAAATGCTCACTACTAAACTTAGTAAGAGACTTCAAATTGATCAAGCACAACTGCAAGCGACTTCCTATGCTCCTGAACACAATCAAAAGACTTCTATTGCTCAAGCACAACTGCAAGAGACTTTTGAATTCAAACAGAATTACAAAGAAAATTGTTTGAAGTTGAACACTTGATATACAATCAGTGGTGTTCACAATACAAATCAGATATAGACTCTAAAGACTCTAGAATTTCTAAGATATGAACTTTGAAAAGAAATTATAAGTGAACTTTGAATGCAGAACAATTTCATAACGCCCTCTTTGAATTATTCGATTTATTTGATTGTTTTAATAAGTTTAGAATATATTTATATGATTATGTGATTTATTAAGTGGCTTATTTTATTATTTAATGGAATAGGATTTGAAAATAAAATAAGACTAGATTTTCCACCCGTGCTGCCGCACGGGTCATATACATTGTAGATGTTGTAGACAAAAACATATCTCAATGCATATCAAAGAGAATGAAATATGTGGTCTCAAATATATGCAGATGTTGGAATTCGAACCTCAAACACCACACTTATTCATCTTAAAAATATTAATTTTCCGTTAGCTCTAGTATATCCTCTACGATTCATTGTTTCATTTTCATAGTTTTCCCCGGAACTAAGTGGGTTCCAATTATCTTCTCTTTTTCTTTTTGATTTTGAATTACTTGTCTCTCCTCTCTCCATAAATATTTCATCAAAATCAGAATCAGATCCTATATTAGATCCTATTTCGGATTCTAAATCTGAGGAATTATAATTTAATATTACTTCTTCATTTTCTTCTTTAGTTTTTATTTTTTCTACTTTTTCTAGACTTATTGGTTTATTTTCTTCTTCGACTATTTTTAATTGTTCCATTAATTGTTTAATTTCTTCCATATCATTGGATCTCCTAATTGATTCCATATATTCAGTTTTTATCCCCTCCATGAAGATATTGGGTTTATTAACATAGATGGTATTAATGGTTCTTGTTTAACTATTTTATCTAATTGTTTTACTTCTCTTGTTTTATTTAATAATTCTTCTGTATCTTTTATTGTTATACTTCTATTATTTTCTTCATAATCTAAATGATTTTCTAGTTGCTGAAGAACTTCTCTAATTTTAAAAATGTTTTCATCTTCATTAATTCCTTTTATATTGTCTAAAGTTTCGTATATACTATTTATTTCAC